>NC_089782.1:38986321-39181321 GCF_040412425.1 Macrobrachium rosenbergii
ACCATACCATAACAAGGATGAAAAAAAGGTAAAATCATCCTGAGAATTGGAAACATTCACTATTTGATTCCGTTATACACTCTTTGTCTGGTAGTTTCAATGAATTTGGAGAACTGTGATCAGTTAGTGGTTACTTGATAAATGAGAATCAATTACTCGATTGTTCATTATTTCCAATGAACACTGCGAACTAAGAGTCACCTACTTGGTTATTTGATAACTAGGAATCACTTGCTCGATTGTTCAGTATTTCCAATGAACTTGCAGAACTAGGGATCCCTTGCTTGCTTTCTTGATAACTGGGAATCACTTACTCGATTATTCAGTATTTCCAGTGAACTCTGAGAACTAAGGATCACTTAGTACTTGGTTATTTGATAACTGAGAATCACTTACTCGATTGTTCAATATTTCTAATGAACTCTGAGAATCACTTACTTGGTTCTTTGATAGCTGAGAATCACTTTCTCGATTGCTCATTATTTCCAATGAA
The DNA here is from genome assembly GCF_040412425.1 of Macrobrachium rosenbergii. Classification (NCBI taxonomy): domain Eukaryota; kingdom Metazoa; phylum Arthropoda; class Malacostraca; order Decapoda; family Palaemonidae; genus Macrobrachium; species Macrobrachium rosenbergii. Next base: position 38,986,815 of record NC_089782.1, read on the forward strand.
CACGGGAACTAAGAATCACTTACTTGATTATTTGATAACTGGGGATTAAGTAGATATGTATTTGATATTTCCAGTGAATTCGGAGAACCAAGAATCACTCAGTTATATAATTCTTGTGAACACTGATGACTAAGACTCACCTGCTCATTATTAGATTTAGTTAGTGAATTCAGAAAACTGGGAATCACATTTCCGATGATTCAATTAAGAGCTGAAAGTCTTAGAAATATTCCTTAAGATTTTTTTTTTTTTTTTTGCATTTTTGTTAGATTCCTTTTCCACTTTCATCATGACAGCCTTTACCTATTAATCAGTGACACTGTTTCCCTTTTCCTCTGCCCTTTCCTCTTTTTCCCTTCTTGTATTTTCAATTTTTAAATAGTCTTCGTCTGGCCTCTTACCGCAAGGAAGGTGACGCGGGGATTATTAACAGAAGTGGTATTCAGAGCTCCCGCGTGAACTATGAAGATGAAGAAGAAGAAAACAGCTAACGTATCTCCGTGAGGCAGAGGCTGTAATTATTGGAAGCAATTATGCTGATTATCGGAAGAGCACCAACGTGCCGTCCAATAACCTCGGAAAAATATTCGATACGCGGAGACGCTCTAACTCACCGAGGAGGAGAAAATTTGCAGTCCGCGGATGCTGATGTTTACGCAAGAGAAGTGCCATAAATTCTTTCGCCGAACACATTTGTCAAGCAGACTTTTTCACGACTGCAAAATCTTGACCTTTTTCATGACTGCAAAGTCTTGACCTTTTTCATGACTGTAAACTCTTGACCGTTTTCATTACTGCAAAATCTTGACCTTTATCATGACTGCAAAATCTTGGCCTTTTTCATGACTGCAAAATCTTGACCTTTTTCATGACTGCAAAATCTTGACTTTTTCATGACTGCAAAATCTTGACCTTTTATCATGACTGCAAAATCTTGACCTTTTTCATGACTGCAAAATCTTGACCTTTTTCATGACTGCAAAATCTTGACCTTTTTCATGACTGCAAAATCTTGACCTTTATCATGACTGCAAAATCTTGACTTCTTCATGACTGCAAAAACTTGACGTGGTTACAGAGTAGTCCGAATAGTCATTCTAGTGTTGGAGAGAGAGAGAGAGAGAGAGAGAGAGAGAGAGAGGGATTTTCTCAACTCAATTGTTTCTCATCTTTCCAATCAGAGAACCAATTAGGGCTAATATTTCTTACGAATGCTCATGCCGTTTTCTCTGTCCCCTGAAGAATGCGCATACCATCAGTGACATAGTGCCAGCCATCTCTTCAGTGCCATTACCTGCCAGCTGTTTGTTGTTGCAGATTAAACCAGCTTTCTGCAGGGATGGGGCTCTTGCTCTTGGACAGCCCATAAACATCCAGCAATAATCAATGATTGAAAATCACTTCTCTGTGATCTGTCCTCGGCGATTAACCCAAGGCCTACAAAGTCTTAATGGGTCCTAGACTAACCTCTCCTAAAACTGGTCTCCCACCGTCACACTGTCCTTAAAGAAGCCTTCCTAGGAGATAGTCTGACAAAGGCACCTCCGTTGTTCAGATCTAAGCTGTCTTAACAGTTACATTTGCTACTGTGGTGTCTTTAATTCGAATATAAAATTTAGCCCAAAGGCCAAACGTTGGGACCTATGAGATCATTCAGCGCTGAAAGGGAAATTGAGAGTAAAATGCATTTAAAGGTGTAGAAGGAGGAAAACTTCGCAGCTACACTATGAAATAATTGCCAGGGGATGGTGGAAAGTAAGATGGAAGAAAGGTAATATGAACGGAGTAAAAGGAATGAGAAGGGTTGCAGCTGAGGGCCGAAGGGGCGCTGCAAAGAACCTTAAGTGGTGCCTACTGTGCACCACTTGAGGTGCGCTGATGGCACTAACCCCCTACGCGGGTGGTGTCTTTAAATACCCGAGAATCATATCTAAATTTTGTTTTTTGAGCTCAAACTCGTTGTTTCCGAACATATATTAATATACAGTATATATATATATATATATATATATATATATATATATATATATATATATATATATATATATATATATATATATATACATATATATATATATATATACTGTATATATATATATATATATATATATATATATATATATATATATATATATATATATATATATATGAATGTCTTTACTGTAATTCAACAGTATAATATGAAAATAAAAAGGCCCATAAAACACTGTATGAACGTTTCAACTATATATTTCGGCCATATATTTTACCAGTGAACAGGGGCACAGAAGGAAGTGCTCGAAATATATGGTTGAAACGTTCATACGTTCATACAGTGTTTTATGGGCCTTTTTCTTTTTCACACACACACACACACACACACACACACACACACACACACACATATATATATATATATATATATATATATATATATATATATATATATATATATATATATATATATACTGTATATATATATAATATATGTATGTATGTATACGTATATATATATATATATAAGGTAGACAGCTAATTTGGATAATGGAACGTATTACCAAACAATTTTTCAAAGGCAAAACCTTTGAATTACTGAAATGGGATTGAGGCACACCAGTAAAAACTGAACCAGTACAATACAGATCTTATTTTTTAGTATGAGCGCAGAACACTGGTTTATTGTTCTGTTTTCTTAACTCATTACTGAAAATCCAGGCAGCACATATGCACACGAACATACATACATACATACATACATGCATACATACATACATGCAAAACAATAAAACATGAAAGTATATCTTTTTTTCAAACGGGAATAAAAAAAAACAATATAGCGACACGCTGGAAATATATAGTTAATCAAAACAAATTAATTCCTGCTTTACCGAAGTCAGTCAGTCATAATAACAGGACAAAAATCATTTTTCATAAATATGGGGAATTTTTTTTTTTGTCAGTTTTCACGGACAACAAACCACCCAATTAAGGCAAGTAACAGTTCATACAAAGGATCGAGGTTCGTTTGTCACAAATGAAAGCCATTCTATATTTTAGGCAAACTAAACGCTTTTCTTTTCACGGCTACATTTGTTTGTACAATCATTCTCTCTTTGTCGTTCGTATTTTGTCAAGAAACGAAATGTAATTAGCTGCCAGAATCGAATATTCAATAAAAAGTAACTTAAAATATACATACACCATACATACATACCTGGATATATGCATACATACACCAGAATATTGATTTTGAAATATAAGCTCGACTAAGAACGAATTTTTAAAAAATGTACATAATAAAGGGAAAATTTTTAGAAAGGGGAAACAGGAATCTAGAACAGAGAGAGAGAGAGAGAGAGAGAGAGAGAGAGAGAGAGAGAGAGAGAGAGAGAGAGAGAGTTTACGAACAGATAAAGAAATAAACTGGGAGGAGACTAAGTGAAAAAAGAGAGAAAGAGAGTACAGAAGAAAAGAAAGTGGTAAAACACTTGGAACAACAAGCGAGAGAGAGAGAGAGAGAGAGAGAGAGAGAGAGAGAGAGAGAGAGAGAGAGAGAGAGAATGTCGGGAAAGCTCCCACAAATCAGTCCACATCGGCGGAGTACCGAAAACAGAAAGCAGCAGCTTTCGCCTAAACCCGAAACGACAAAAGCAGCCGTGAAATTGTTATCATTATTCCATAGACATCTCGAGCCACGAACCCTAAGCGAACCACCGTAATGAAACAGCTGGAGATAAAAGTACGCCGGACCAAGGGAACACATTATTACCACATTTAGAGTTCCTAATTGCCCCCGGGGGACCGATTTTCCCTGCACTTATAAACTGACGGCGCGGTACGATTGGTAGGCTGTACATAAATGCAATGAATACCCGAGCGTACGTAGGGGTCTGCATATGAGTGTGTGTGTGTGCTTAAAAGTGTTTTAGTCTTTGTACTGATTAAAAGATATTTATGGATATTAGGTTATCGAGGGATTAGGCCTTGTAAAAAATAGATGAATATTCATTTTCAGCCTTTCTTTGTGTTAATAAATCGTTCTTCAAAAGAATTATAGAAAGAAGCCATTCCAGAGATTATTCAGATAATAAGGAGATGGTATAAAATGAATACTGAATGTTGCTTCATTGGGAAGGCTCCAAACCCATGTTGCAGATTTTTGTTCTTTTTGAGATCCCCAATTTTCAGTCGTGGTTATCAGATGCAGCCTGATGTCGTGTCAGGAATTTTATTCTCATCTGTTCGACAAAGTTACTGTCCACCTCAGATGCCTAATTATCGGTTCAGTGCTACAAAATTCACAAGGTCGTGAAAAACTGTTGAATGATAAAAAAAATCCATAATTTCACATAAATAAACTGTATCTTTTTTAAATAATACAGTTTACTTATATATTCGTAGATTTTTATCATATAGCAGTTCCATTGTATATACATATATATATATATATATATATATATATATATATATATATATATATATATATATATATATATATATATATATATATATATATATGGTCGTAATACGAAAAATTTTTGGATATGTATAATAAAAAATCACAATTACATAAACTATCTTTTTTAAATAATACGATTTACTTATATATTTTGGATATTTATCATATATATATATATATATATATATATATATATATATACATACATATATATGTATATATATACATGTATCTATATATATCGTCGTGAAAACTATTGTATAATATAAAAATCCATAATTACGTAAATAAACCTTGTCTTCTTTAGATAATACAGATTACTTATATATTTGTGGATTTTCATTATATAGTAAATAAACCTTCCATTATATATATATATATATATATATATATATATATATATATATATATATATATATATATATATATATATATATATATACAGTATATATATATATGAGCCTTTCTCCTCTTATTTCCTAATATTTTTAGACATGCTTTTCCTTTAAGAACTGAAGCTCAAAGCGAAAATAAAAATAAAAAATTTCCCACACAGGTGTGACTCGAATCCATACGGCCATTATGGGTCACCGTACTTGTCAAACTATATACTGTAGATCAGGCGAGTGTAACCAGCAGGTTTTAGATGATGGCCTACGTTTGCAAGGATCACTTTCAACTCATAATTCTCCTCTGGAAGCCCATTAAGCTCGTAAGCAGGGAAAATCCCGAATGCATATGTGTATTCGGTGCCTTCAGATTAGATGAAATCCCTGCGTGTCAGGCCTCTAATACAGCGCGGCACCCGCCTCTACGCCCGTCAGAGTCGTTAACAGTTCAGAGGTGTCCTGAAAGGGTTTGAGGAAACAATGCCTTCCGAGGGGCTTGTTACAAAGGCTTTGAAATGCCTGAGTCCTTTACAGAAACCTATAGTTGTTGAACCTTGCACGACAATACCTGGCGGACAGGCTTCAGGTGTGCCTGAAAGGTGAGTGAATAGAAGGGCAAATAAGTGAAAGAGCCGCCCCGATAACAAGACAGAAATGTCCGCTATAAAACTCGCGCGTTTGAAGCTCTCAGAGTGAACGTTCTCGCCATTTCTCTCCTCACGTTTGTTGGTCTCCATATTTTTGGGAGAATCATGAGTAGAATTAATAATACATTCGACTGAAACTACCTCAGCAAAAAAAGGGGAAAACGCTGACTCGCCTGGATGGCGGGAAAGTAATATGGCGACCTCGAGATCTGATGGCAATCTGCGAAGCCAAACCTTGCTTGCCCGAAACCCTCGCCCCACCCTCAACCCCGCCCCTGAATCCGCCACCCAGCAGTGCTCTGGAGTGTGTATGGGAGAGGAGGAGGAGGAGGAAGAGGAGGTAGAGGGTGCGGTTGGAGGTGTATGTTAGCGAGTGCTGAAGGGGAGAGAGAGAGAGAAAATCACAAACTTCGGAGGCGCAGCTGCGTTTGATCTCGACGGCCTTTGGAACAGCAATAGAAGGAGAGACAATGGGCGGCCGTGGAAGCCCTTCTTCCTGTCGATCACTTGCTTGTTGGATCAATTGAGCAACAATTAAAACTAGACGGTCGACACATGGGGTACGAGAGAGAGAGAGAGAGAGAGAGAGAGAGAGAGAGAGAGAGAGAGAGAGAGAGAGAGAGAGTTGACGAGTAGGTAAAGGTATAAACTGGCAGGAGTCTAACTGAAACGAGAGAGAGAGAGAGAGAGAGAGAGAGAGAGAGAGAGAGAGAGAGAGAGAGAGAGAGAGAGACCCTTATCTTTCTCACTGTTTGATAGATTTAGTTGATGCGCTAATAAGACAGAAATGAAAATGAACTGAGAATGTCATTCACTCGACGCTTTGAAATGACTTAACGAAAAATATTACAAAAAGCTTGAAGGACGTTTGGCCAATTTGATTCAAATCTGTCGAATCAATCATCGTCAGAGGACAAATTTTCAATCTGTCTGATTCGTAGCCCCTAATAAGCTTTTACTTCGACCTTACCTCCAAAGAAAAGAAGAAGATTCGGTTCTAGTTTTTGCTACAAACCTGGACTAACCTAATGAGACAAAAGTTCCACAAATGGCGAATAAATCGAAATACTTTCTTGTGGGATCTCATTCGATGAAAAAACCTGAGTAACTGAGAGAGAAAATTACTTTTTAGAAGAGGTCACATGAAGACTCGGTCCATCCTGAAATACCTTCTTCCATACTTTTCGAAGAGGGTGCAATGAAAATTCTGCTGAAATAAACGAAACTATGTTTTTTATTTGTTCTTAGATTATGCTGTCTGTAACCTGCTTGTCCGGCTCTGGGTTGGGGCGGGGAGTGGGGGGTAGGGGATCGGGAGGGTAGGGGAGACAGCAGCACCGGGTTCCAGCGCCCGTAGCGCGCACCAACAAGCTCGTAATTACATAATCGACATAATGGGAGCTAAAGCGAGCTTGAATCTGTAGGACTAATCAATGAGCACAAGCGGAACTGTAATCCATCAGCTATTCTAAGTCAAATCTCGGATTTAATGGATGAGAGAAAATGTCAAGAAAACTTGTATCTCCGTTTTTAGTCATAACCTTTTGTCTTTCACTAGAACGGAATCTTAAGCAGAGTCCTCGGTAATTTATAAATCACTCAGACCAGGTCTAGTTAGCGAGGCCCTCTCTAGGGAGGAATATATATATATATATATATATATATATATATATATATATATATATATATATATATATATATATATATATATATATATAATTATATATATATATATATATATATATATATATATATATATATATATATATATATATATATATATATATGAATGAATTTTTACCACATCAACGTGATTCATATACGAGCATTAAGCTACAAACGTCCTTTAATATCAATTCACTCTACCTCGGAAATAATATATTTTTATATATATTACCCGACGGGGAATTTTTTAGTTGATAATAAGTTCGTCGTCTCGTGGGCTCGAACCACGGAAGACAAGAACTCAGGACTACAGCGAGGCGATTTTAACCACACGGCCAACACTTACTCATTATCAACTAAAAAATTCCCCTTCGCGTAACATACATGAAAATATATTATTTCCGAGATAGAGCGAATTGGATATTAAAGGACGTTTGTAGTTTAGCTTAATGCTTATATATATATATATATATATATATATATATATATATATATATATATATATATATATATATATATATTGTAGGAGGGAAGTTGGGGGCGCGGGCAGAGGTGCGAGAGACATGTATAAGTTTCCTAACCTGTCAAAAATAAAAACTTCTGTTTGTAGAATCACAGAGAGATGTTTCTACGGTTGTTGTAGTAGATCACATATGCCCTTGATTAAGCAAGGTAGGGGCCTTAATGTCTACAAAGGAAAGAGAGCTATTATGCTATTTTCTCAGCTTTGCGGCTACAGCCATTTCAGAATGTGAAAGGAGCAATTTTAGTTCATCCTTCGTTAAATAAGTTACCGTCATTCTGAAACGAATTTATAATAATAAATACAAAATTCATTTGAATTTCTGTCTACATGTCAAGTGGGCGACTTAGTGCCTGATATTTCACTGAATTATATATACAGACCCTCGTAAATCAATAATATTCCGCTTAATGATTCAAAACTACACGATCTCAGCAAAAGTCAATAACAAGGGTTTAGCTCCTTGTCAAACGGACCTAGTACGTGCGTTTTCCTGAAACTGAAATCCAAGAAGAAATATTGTTCTAGAGGAAACTAAGACTTGGTTTCTTGTCAGTAATAGTTTGAATTCAGTCAGGGAGAGTAAATTCTTGTTAAAGGCGAAAGTATTACCTTATTTTATGACAATATTCCATGCTCTTCTTTCCATGAAATTTTGAATGAAGTTTCATTTCTCACAATGGTAATGCATGGGCAAGCCAGCATGAAATTTTGCATCTAATTAAGTAATTAATAAGTGCTCCCCTGAATCTAATACTTGAAAGGTTGGCTGCATAAAAGGCAAGTCAACTTTGATTCCAGTTCCGTCTGATTCGCTCATCATCTTGTTGCGGAAAAATGTTAAAAACTGAAATGAATGGCTTTAAGTCGCACCTGAAAGACATTTAAAAGTAAAATCAGGCTTTTCCTAATTAAAAGAATAATCTAACAGTCCCTTTTTATCTTTGTATAAAAACCTACGACCAAAATGAAAAATAAAGGACTTTTCCGATGTTTCTTATCAGCTATATCCATCAATTACATTTTTATAGCAATTCTTTGGGTACCGGTGGCAGAAGAAGAGTACGCGCCTTTCTGACACTACAACATACAGATCCGAACCTGTCGCTTCAGTGACTCATTTCAGCCACAAAACCAAATTACCGGGAAATGATAAAAGAACTACAGCAGTGGTTCTTAACCAGGGGGGGATTTCAGTGTTTCTGGGGCGGGGAGGAATTGTGACCACAGACTGGCAGGCTCAAACTGGCTCTAGGACCACACAAAACGCAGTGTGCATTGGTCCGCACTACTGAGAGGTCACACTGGGCTTTCTCTCCGCTGGTTTGTGTGTTTGTGTTAGTATTTTGTTGCATAACATTTGGAATGTACCTTTTGAGGCAGACAATTTTGGAAAAGGGGTGTGGGATGACATTCTGACATATGGTGAAAGGTTGCATGGTTCAAAAAAGGTTGAGAACCACTTGACTATAGGATAGAAGCCAAACATAACCTTGAAGCTAGAAGACGAAAATGAATATTTAGAAGAAGAAGAAGACAGATCATCTTCTGGTTTCTTGTCGTTCAGCCTCAGTCAGTCAGCAGAGGCTCTGCAGTGCAACCCTAAAATTAAATCATGAAAACAAATCCTAATGAGACGACGTCATATGCAGATGGGAGGGGCCTTTCTACTCGACTGCTCATAAAGCGACTCGCGGAGATAATTCGATTGCCTGCATGAAAGCATTCAGATATCGTTCTTAACAGGAGACGGAGATTTCGGGCGGATTTCGATCGTAATTGGGTTGCAAAACTGTCGGTTATCAATTGGGGTTTTGATGAACCTCGCGGATGAATGTGCGCTGTGGGGTTCACACGTTTACGAGGGAGTATAATAGAGGAGGTTGACGTCTTTAGGTTTGCAATGGCAAGTCGAAAACATCTTGATTATTATACGTATTCATTAGATAATCTCTTATTCGTCGTTACGTTATATCTATTTGCGTCAGTGAATATTAATGCTTCGTCACAGAATCCTAAAGAAACAAGTCTGAAATTTCCCCTTAGCCAAAACAACATCTTTCATGGGGTTAAATATGGTGCATAAAAACAATAGCCCAGAGGCCTACTTGACGTATTCAGCAAATAAACACGCTCACAAAAATATCCTCACGAATACTTAATTATATACTGTATACACAACTGAGTACCTTTTCAGCGTGGGTTAATTAAAAGCTCGGCGGTGCTTTTCTTAGAGTGAAAGCAAATGAAGCACTGAAAAGTACCTTCTGCTTCCCTACAAAAAGTGTATATTTCCACAGAGATAAGAAATAGTACCTTTGCACACTTTCCATAAAAAAATTTCAGCATTAGCGTCAATCACAGCTATATCTGATTACCAGGGACCTCCTGTTTCAAAGCATTTCTCCTGTTGCTGCAAACAATGCTTGATTGTTAATTTTTGTCTGGATATATTTTGCTCACATTCTTGAGCTAATATTGAACAGGCCAGAATATAGTTTAGGCCAAAGGCCAAGCGCTGGGACCTATGAGGGCATTCAGAGCTGAGACGGAAATTGAGAGTAAAAAGGTCTGAAAGGTGTAATAGGAGGAAAACCTCGCAGTTGCACTATGAAACAATTGTTAGGAGAAGGTGGAAAGTAAGATGGCAGAAAGAGAATATGAACGCAGGTACCGGCAAAGGAATGAAATGGATTGCAGCTAGGGGCCGAAGGGACGCTGCAAAGAACCGTAAGCAATGCCTACAGTGCACCGCGTGAGGTGCACTGACGGCACTACCCCCTTACGGTGTTGAGCTTATATTGATATACTGATTGTGATAAAATTCACGTAATATTTACCTTTTTGTTATGTTCACTTCCAATTCTATTTAATTTCCTTAGGAAGGAATGATCTATTAACATGGTAGAGAATTTATGTCATCATACTGATGGTAGTGTGATTTTAAAAAGGACATACAGAACGTATTCACGAGCTAAAATAAAACAAGTAAAAAGTGCGCCAAAGTTTCTTCGGTGTAATCGAGTTTTCTGTACAGCGTATAATGCTGTTTGAAACAAGTCACGTATACCTTAGTTTAACCAGACCACTGAGCTGATTAACAGCTCTCCTGGGGCTGGCCCGAAGGATTAGACTTATTTTACGTGGCTAAGAACCAGTTGGTTACCTAGCAACGGGACCTACAGTTTATTGTGGAATCCGAACCACATTATACCTAGAAAAGAATTTCTATCACCAGAAATAAATTCCTCTAATTCTTCACTGACCGGCCGGAGAATCAAACGCGGGCCCAGCAAAGTGCTAGCCGTGAACGATATCGACCCGTCCAATGAAGAACTTTTTGAAACTCTCAGCCGCGGCCCTGTGGTGGCTTGTGTTGTTGGCACCTATAGCGGTGCCAGACGTACGATCATGGCTAATTTTAACCTTAAATAAAATCAAAACTACTGAGGCTAGAGGGCTGCAATTTGGTATGTTTGATGAGTGGAGGGTGGATGATCAACATACCTATTTGCAGCCCCCTAGCCTCAGTAGTTTTTAAGATCTGAGGGCGGACAGAAAAAGTGCGGACAGAAAAAGTGCGGACGGACGGACAAATAGCCATCTCTATGATAGTTTTCTTTTACAGGAAACTAAAAGTGGTTATTTTTTCTTGCAAAGTTGCAGCACCAATTTAACCAAGCCGATGGTAACGACTCGTGATTGCTTCTCACACAATCCATTTATAGACGTGAAGGAATACCACACAACTACATAACAAGAGGAAGATTGCAGTTGTTGCCCAAATTTAACCTAGGACATGAGAACGGCGATCGGAATTCCTTTTCTGCACCACTCCATCCACTTTTCTCTTCAATTCCACTTTATTCTCTAACGTTACCTCTTATTTTACAAATCTGCGCCTGCTCCTAATTTCTCCCCTTGCTTCTACACCGGTTCCTCTTTATTATACCATCCTTTACTGGTAGATCTGTCTTCCTTTATTTTCCTTCCTTCTTCTTTCACTGTCTCCTCTCTCTCATTCCCTTCCTGACTTCTAAACCAGAGTCCGTATCTTATTCCCTCTCTAACTCCAAATCCCGTGCTTTCCCTTAATTTCCTTTCTTACTTTTAAACCACTATCTCTCTCTCTCTCTCTTTCTCTCTCTCTCTCTCTCTCTCTCTCTCTCTCTCTCTCTCTCTCTCTCTCTCTCTCTCATTCGCTCTTGTTTCAACACCCGGGTTGCTCTATCACTTATAGGCATTGTTCCTCTCTCCATCACCTCCATACTTTTACATCTGTGGGGCCTCTCTTACTAGAAACAGAGTTTCCCCTCTCTCTCTCTATACCTTTTGAAGTTTTATACATGGATCCCTCCTTTACTTTAGAAATAAAGTAGTGCTCCTTTCTCAGTCAGTCTTATAAGTCTATTCCCGGGTCCCTTCCTAACTTTTATAAAGTGTTCCCTCTAAATCACTCTTGTAATTCTGCATTTCGACCCTTTTCTAAGCGTCTGAAGCACAGTTCTTCTCCCAGCAACATTTGTAACTCTACAAAGCTGTCACCCCTCAGTTCTCAAGCACTGTTCCTCTCTCTCTATCACTCCAGTACCTCTACAACCCGCGGCCTCCCCTTACCTCTAGAGCAGTATTCCTCTCACAGCTACCTTTATAATTCTGCATAAGGGCTACTACCTCACTTCCAAAGCACTCTTCCTCTCTCGGTCACTCAAGTTCCTCTACACCTGTGCCTCTCCTTACCTACTATTATAAGCAATGTCTCTCTCTCCATCACTCATGTAATCCTACCCAGGGGTCGCTCGCTTCTGAAGAAGCGTCTCTCTCATTTTTCCCTTGCTCATAGACCTATGTCCTCCCTATTTTTTTCCCTGGATCACTATCTGTTTCCTTTATAAGAGGGCGGCTTTAGAAGAGGAAGTAACTTTCACTACTCTCTTCACCATCTGAGTATCGACTCAGGGAGTTAATCCTACAGAAAGGCATCAATGCACTGTGTTGCTTATCACTTTGATTGTACGCTTGTATCCAATTCACATGAGAGGAAGGTCCCCTGTTATTGAAGCTAACCCACTTGAAAATAGAGAGAGAGAGAGAGAGAGAGAGAGAGAGAGAGAGAGAGAGAGAGAGAGAGAGAGAGAGAGACTGAATAAGAATCCAAGTCGATAATCCCTCAGCATAAGAAAAGAACGAGAATATTTAACAATAAATGTAATAAGGCTGTTGTGCTTAGACCTTAGGAGAACGGCCTGAGCAATTAGGAGACTTTACAGTGAAAGGGATCTCTTGAGGATATTAAGGGTCATTAAGGGGACTCCTTAGGTCGGTAAAGTCTCAATTACCAGCCTCTCCACGGCCGTCTTGAAATCAATTTAAGAGTCTTTCTCGTTTTAGTGAGAACTCAAGACAGCTCGTACTCATGGTATAGAACCTGAGTCGAGCGCATGAGTGATTGCTCGTCATATGTATGTATGTGTATGTATATATATATATATATATACATTTATATATACATATATATATATATATACGTTACATATTCATATATATGTATATATGTATTATATATATGTATGTGTATATATATAAGCTTATACAAACAAGAAAAAAAGAATAGCACGAGGAAGAATTAAACTTAAAACAGGAGGCACTGAATACTGGATGACTCAACTGTTAAAGTAAGAGGGATAATATGCAAAAAAAAAAAAAAACTGGGAGGAAACTCTCAAATTTTACAGGCTGTAAGGAGGGATTACCCTTTTACCTAAATGGAACACTGACCAAAGTAGTACCTGTAGAAATCGAGAACTCCCTGAAGTAAGGAGAGAGAAAACTCAGAAAAGAAATTAGAGTAGGACCACTGATTAAATTAACTGCCTTTGATTTAGCATTATCGACACAGAAAACGAAAAAGTGCTCCAGATTTCAGAGCACCATCCCAAACAAGGAAGGATAAGGTTAGTCGGTGCTACTTTGGCTTGTTATCTACGCGTCGCCTACTCCGAGGTGCTAGTACTAAACATGGCGGAAGCTCAGTGGGACGCCATGTTTATTACTGGCCCCTCGGGGATCGAAGTATTATATACACCCATTTCTGTATTGTGTGATTGACAAATCATATCAATAAACGATATCTTCGTGCGGCCGTCTACTTTACATTATACGGCGTTTAGTACTAGCACCTCGGAGCAGGTGACGCGTAGATAACAAGCCAAAGTAACACCGGTTAGTCTAAGCACAAAGACTTTCACTAACATATAAATTGTTTATGGGCCATCAAAAATTTATATACGCTTCTCACAGCAGTATGTTGAGCTATACGGCTTGAGAATAGTAAACCTGAATAAAACATCACATAATATTTATCTAAGTCACATGAATAGACAAACTGTATACAAGACGGCAAAAGCGGAAAGGAGTGTTGTAAGTAGGGGCAAAGAGAGGACGTAGAGAGGAAGACAGGAAAGCGTGCGAGAGAAAGAATAGGGGGGAAAAAGGGGAAAACAATGTTAATTAAGTTCTCTTATCACGGACGAATGCCCTGAATGAACACTGAATGAAGAGAAAGCATTTATTCTCGAGCCTCTTTCAAGCAGAGTTCGGGAGGGTATTTTTGCATGTTCCTTGTTTAATGAGGGCCTTCAGATTGCGAGTTTTCCGTGTCAGATTTCTTGTGGGGTTCGTGTTTGTGTTTTTGTCATGTTCCTTATTTCAAGTTTAAAATTGCTGTTTTTCGTCAATGTAGATATTCCATGAGTGTCACTTAGTTGTTATTATTATTATTTATTATTGTCGTCGTATTTTTTGTCAAATAATTTCACGGAAAAGTTCATATTGAGTCACTTGGTCCAGTGCATAGTACTATACTGTCGTGACGAAACACCAAGGCAGCATATTGCTAATTTTCACCTCGTTTAATTATTGTAAGAATATATAATTCTATTACAGGTAAATTAATCATCATCGTACAAAATATTTCGAAATATCATTGTTGTAAGGTCTACTGTAGCTGAAGTGAAGAACTTTGCATTCTAATCTACACATATCTCAAATACTGGAAAGTACCTTGTAAACAAACCAGCGATAGAGATTTCTTTCTATTCTAGGGCTTTGGAATGACACTTGAAGAGAATTATTAAATAAGGACTATCATAACAAAGTAATTTTGACTGAATTGGAATAAAATTATTCTTAAAAGAAGGACAAAGCAATAAAAAAATACCTGCCAAACCACTAGGCATAGGTCTAGCATTTGCTTGGCCAAGATTCTTTTCCTTGTTGGTACCATTCTTAAAGGCTATTTTTTCCCTTGGTATGACGCTTCGATAACTTTTACCATACATAAATTATTTTTATATTTTCGAAAATAAGGTGTACTTAAAATAAGGCATAAATGATATAGCCTCTTACCAAATGAGTAGTTTGAAGGCATAGGCGTAGCCTAGGCGCATTCGGGTCGTTTCGGCCGTAAGCACGTTTACGTGCAAAATGGGCGCCGTGTTTAGTACCAGCCCCTTGAGGATGTACGTAAAACATGATATAATAATGGTAAATACCATAAACATAACGGTAAATACCATAAACATAACGTCTTGCATTGTTTTGGATGTTACGGCCTAAAGTGACTTACGGCCGAAACGACCAGGACCGGCCTAAGCTACCAAACTTCATTTGTTTGCTATTGCAAGTCTATGATATATATCGTTCGGTGAAAACAAATTAAAATTAAAATTAAAAATACAAGTGTTTTGTCTTGAAATCGAAACAGAAGCTTTCTCTGCGGTTTGCTCAAGTCGTCCTGAAATACTCTCACCAAGTGTGACGCTTCGGAATTTCGCTAAGAAACCACATTCGATAAAATCAATTTTGTTAACTCTAACGCTGCCTTTACATATCTAAAACTGAAGTATTGATGGCATGGACAGTATCCAACAGGCCTACCTACTGCAAAGAGTTCTTAATGATTGACAAAATACAGCACAGCAGGTGTCCTTAGGTATCACAGTAACGTGTTTAAGAGACGACAATTGTTGACACAACCAGAAGCTTATAGGCCCAGTTCCTAATAAGCATTTTTAATGACGAGCAAGATCTTTTTTACTTGGTATTATGTGGCGTGTATAAAATTATTGTTGTTCTGATTTCGAAACTGAAACCGCAACTGCACTCATGTGGCAAATAACATGTTGAAAATATAAGACATGTCAAGAGAGGAAGCGTAGCTACCGCTGACAAGACAGTTGTCTGAGCGGCACAAAATTATGTATAAATATAATTCAGTACGCTTTTCTTACCTGTGAAGTGTCATTCCCTTTTCTCTTGAAGATTTCCTGTGCTAATTTCTGCCATTATAAGCTGCAAGATGCACTGTTATGAGAATAATTAACGAAAAACATCGCAGGAAACACTGAGCACCTTTTCAACTCCTGCGGTTCCCGGGCTCTGCGGCTGCAAGCAGCGCCGCCCTAGTGGTATCCCGCCAAACTACTTAGTACTGGTATACGGACATTTCCAGTTATTATTAATCTTCTATGGACTCAATTTTTATTGGCAACGAAGTCTGTATCGGAGAGGGACAAAACATTGGACGAAACACAAGTAAAGGAACAACCAAGTCAAATTACGAGCTTCTATAAAGAAAATTAAGTTGGAAAATGATGTAATATCAACAGAAGTAGTAATCAAATCAACAGTCGTCTTAAACTGAAGAAGAAGTCATAAAAATTAGGATATATGCAACCAAAGAATAATAATGACAACAAAAAAGTAAACATACAGCACGTGAAATGACCAGCCATAAATACGAACAATCAGGGGCGAAGGGCAAGGGTTAGGAAACTAGTGTATGGGGATAATCAAATGGGAAAATACCAACAGAATTTAGAAATGGACGAGGACGGAGATTATTGGGGCAATGAGAGAAAAGGATAGTGAACAGGGCAGTTGTAAATGAATATTGATCACACTGAAATAAGAGGAATGTTTACAAGGAAACCATAACTATTCCACACACACACATACACACACATCCATACAAACACTTTAAAGGAAAATATAACCGAGAAGTGCGTCTGCCTCAGACAGGATTCGAACCGGGAAAAGTGCATTTGACATATAATTTCCTTAGGATGTAAGTTATTCCCAAAGTAGTACGAATTCGATTTCAAATGATATCTGTATCTTAATATTTCTCGAACAATCAAAGCATTATTTTTAATATTTAAAGCAAAATTATACAGCATATATATACATATATATATAGTATATTATATGTGTTTGTGTGTGTGTGTGTAGTATTTATTAACCACAATGCCTTCTTAACTTCTAGATTCCTTTACATTTTGAAAACACTAATCATTACTAACCCTGGAACCAAGTTAAGAAAGAAATTAAGTTTTTGATATATATATATATATATATATATATATATATATATATATATATATATATATATATGAACTAGTGAAGATCTGTTATGAAATTCCAGATATAGGTTCCTAAGCTTCCTCTATAGGCGGACTAATAATTCATTTTTTTCCCTTACTGAACCGCACAACCCCTCCTCCCTTCACGAAGAATGCCGTGCGTTCCAAGAACTCCCCTCGCATATTCTCGCAGGAAAATCCACCAGGAGAGACGAATTCTAAATACGGGATTGTGGGAGACCGCGGAGACACAAGCTACTGCAGAATGCATTTCAACCTTTACGTTAACAAAAGAAAAGATTCTGAAGTAACAAGACTTTCAAAATTTAAAAAAAAATCGTTTTCGTTATCGGGCGTTTGTCAGTACTGAGAAAGAGGGGGATTTTATTTCACGTTTTTCCTAAACAAAGGATTCTTTGATCCAGTTTCTGTGGCGCGATTTTTCTCTGGTCGGTCCATACCTCGACTTTATGTATTCTTTGTAATTAAAGGTTAAGGGAAAAACTGAAATATATATATACATATATATATATATATATATATATATATATATATATATATATATATATATATATATATATATATACTTTTCATAGCGAAGAAAGACAGTCGAGACAAGATTTTTTTTAACAAGAAATTCTCACTCATTTTTGATCCGTGCACCTTTCCACCATATGTCAGAATGTCATTCCCTCCCCAACCCCTTTTTCCAAAATTGTCTGCCTCAAAAGGTGCATTCCAAAATATATGCAACAAAATACTAACACAAACACACAAGCTAACGGAGAAAAGTTAAAAGTGAAGTATAGCTTAGTTTTACCAGACCACTGAGCTGATTAACAGCTCTCCTAGGGCTGGTCCGAAGGATTAGACTTATTTTACGTGGCTAAGAACCAACTGGTTACTTAGCAACGGGACCTATAGCTTATTGTGGAATCCGAACCACATTATAGCGAGAAATGAATTTCTATCACTAGAAATAAATTCCTCTAATTCTTCATTAGCCGGCCGGAGACTCGAACTCGGGCCTAGCGAGTGCTAGTCCACAACTCTACCAACTCACCCAAGGAGGAACTAGCTAACGGAGAGAAAGCCCAGCGTGACCTCTTAGTAGCGCGGACCGATGCACACCGCGTTTTGTGTGGTCCTAGAGCAAGTCTGAGCCTGCCAATCTGTGGTCACAATCGCCCCCACCCGAAACTCTGATATTGTCCCCTAGGGGAAATTACCCCCTAGTTGAGAACCACTGCATTAATTTATTTATTCGATTTTATAGACTCACAACCAGTATGTGTCACAGATCAGGATAATCTTGGTTGCACAAAGGAGAACTTTGAGCAACTCGCGTATCCTTCATAAATCTAATATGACAGTTGACTGCCATCTTTGAAATTATACTTTTCACCAAAATATATCAAGACTCATAAAATATTGACAATCTAATGTTAAATTAATCAGCTGAAGAGTGTAAGTTTACGCTGCACTGATGAGGAATGTGTTACATAACGATTAATGGTTTTGGGAATGCGCATTTCATGCTTTTCCGCTTATGTTTACAAGTCACTGGTGGAAACTGTTGGATCAACAAGAAATTATCCCCGTAGAGAGGTATGCTGTCAGTGCACCTCATGCGGTGCACTGTAGGCATTACTTAAGGTTCTTTGCAATGTCCCTTCGGCCCCTAGTTGCCGCCGCTTTCATTCCTTTTTTATGTACCTCCTTTCATATTCTTTCTTCCACCTTACTTTTCGACCTCTTCTAACAATTGCTTCATAGTGCAACTCTCGATATTTTCCTCCTGTTATACCTTTAAAGCAGCCTTTACTCTCAATTTCCCTTTCAACGCTGAATGACCTCATAGGTCCCAGTGCTTGGCCTTTGACCTGAACTTTTATATTCCATTCAAATAAGAAATTATTTAATCACATGGTTTCAAAATGCTTCACCTTATTTACTTTATCGGAATTTTTTGGGCAGTAAGCGTGTATTAGTTTCAGCTTGAATTCCGTTTTGAATTTATTTATAGCGTTTTTACTAAAGCGTAGCAATTTAAGGGTTAGTTATATACTATTTTGCCTTTGCTATGCCCTTACGAGCCTTATAAACAGTTTGCTTTCCTAGCTGGTCTGCAGACACGTTTTGAAGTCTGCACATCCAACACGAGCTGCGTGAGATAAACAGGTAATAGAATATGCCCTGCGAGAAGAGGGTATTTCTTAACAGAATGTGCCCAGCGAGAAGGGGGTATTTCTTAATAGAATGTGCCCAGCGAGAAGAGGGTATTTCTTAACAGAATGTGCCCTGCGAGAAGAGGTATTTCTTAACAGAATGTGCCCAGCGAGAAGGGGGTATTTCTTAATAGAATGTGCCCAGCGAGAAGAGGGTATTTCTTAACAGAATGTGCCCTGCGAGAAGAGGGTATTTCTTAACAGAATGTGCCCAGCGAGAAGGGGGTATTTCTTAATAGAATGTGCCCAGCGAGAAGAGGGTATTTCTTAACAGAATGTGCCCAGCGAGAAGAGGGTATTTCTTAACAGAATGTGTCCAGCGAGAAGGGGGTATTTCTTAATAGAATGTGCCCAGCGAGAAGAGGGTATTTCTTAACAGAATGTGCCCAGCGAGAAGGGGGTATTTCTTAATAGAATGTGCCCAGCGAGAAGAGGGTATTTCTTAACAGAATGTGCCCAGCGAGAAGAGGGTATTTCTTAACAGAATGTGCCCAGCGAGAAGGGGTATTTCTTAATAGAATGTGCCCAGCGAGAAGAGGGTATTTCTTAACAGAATGTGCCCTGCAAGAGAAGAGGGTATTTCTTAACAGAATGTGCCCAGCGAGAAGGGGGTATTTCTTAATAGAATGTGCCCAGCAAGAAGAGGGTATTTCTTAACAGAATGTGCCCTGCGAGAAGAGGGTATTTCTTAACAGAATGTGCCCAGCGAGAAGGGGGTATTTCTTAATAGAATGTGCCCAGCGAGAAGAGGGTATTTCTTAACAGAATGTGCCCAGCGAGAAGAGGGTATTTCTTAACAGAATGTGTCCAGCGAGAAGAGGGTATTTCTTAATAGAATGTGCCCAGCGAGAAGAGGGTATTTCTTAACAGAATGTGCCCAGCGAGAAGAGGGTATTTCTTAACAGAATGTGCCCTGCGAGAAGAGGGTATTTCTTAACAGAATGTGCCCAGCGAGAAGAGGGTATTTCTTAACAGAATGTGCCCAGCGAGAAGAGGGTATTTCTTAACAGAATGTGTCCAGCGAGAAGGGGGTATTTCTTAATAGAATGTGCCCAGCGAGAAGAGGGTATTTCTTAACAGAATGTGCCCAGCGAGAAGAGGTATTTCTTAACAGAATGTGTCCAGCGAGAAGGGGTATTTCTTAATAGAATGTGCCCAGCGAGAAGAGGGTATTTCTTAACAGAATGTGCCCAGCGAAAGAGGGTATTTCTTAACAGAATGTGTCCAGCGAGAAGGGGGTATTTCTTAATAGAATGTGCCCAGCGAGAAGAGGGTATTTCTTAACAGAATGTGCCCAGCGAGAAGAGGGTATTTCTTAACAGAATGTGTCCAGCGAGAAGGGGTATTTCTTAATAGAATGTGCCCAGCGAGAAGAGGGTATTTCTTAACAGAATGTGCCCAGCGAGAAGAGGGTATTTCTTAACAGAATGTG
Source organism: Macrobrachium rosenbergii (assembly GCF_040412425.1). Taxonomy (NCBI): domain Eukaryota; kingdom Metazoa; phylum Arthropoda; class Malacostraca; order Decapoda; family Palaemonidae; genus Macrobrachium; species Macrobrachium rosenbergii. Next base: position 39,007,559 of record NC_089782.1, read on the forward strand.
CCCTGCGAGAAGAGGGTATTTCTTAACAGAATGTGCCCTGCGAAGAGGGTATTTCTTAACAGAATGTGTCCAGCGAGAAGGGGGTATTTCTTAATAGAATGTGCCCAGCGAGAAGAGGGTATTTCTTAACAGAATGTGCCCAGCGAGAAGAGGGTATTTCTTAACAGAATGTGCCCTGCGAGAAGAGGGTATTTCTTAACAGAATGTGCCCAGCGAGAAGAGGGTATTTCTTAACAGAATGTGCCCAGCGAGAAGAGGGTATTTCTTAACAGAATGTGTCCAGCGAGAAGGGGGTATTTCTTAATAGAATGTGCCCAGCGAGAAGAGGGTATTTCTTAACAGAATGTGCCCAGCGAGAAGAGGGTATTTCTTAACAGAATGTGTCCAGCGAGAAGGGGGTATTTCTTAATAGAATGTGCCCAGCGAGAAGAGGGTATTTCTTAACAGAATGTGCCCAGCAAGAAGAGGGTATTTCTTAACAGAATGTGTCCAGCGAGAAGGGGTATTTCTTAATAGAATGTGCCCAGCGAGAAGAGGGTATTTCTTAACAGAATGTGCCCAGCGAGAAGAGGGTATTTCTTAACAGAATGTGTCCAGCGAGAAGGGGGTATTTCTTAATAGAATGTGCCCAGCGAGAAGAGGGTATTTCTTAACAGAATGTGCCCAGCGAGAAGAGGGTATTTCTTAACAGAATGTGTCCAGCGAGAAGGGGGGGTTTCTTAATAGAATGTACTTGTGAGAAGAGGGTATTTCTTAACAGAATGTGCCCAGCGAGAAGAGGGTATTTCTTAACAGAATGTGTCCAGTGAGAAGGGGTATTTCTTAATAGAATGTGCCCAGCGAGAAGAGGGTATTTCTTAACAGAATGTGCCCAGCGAGAAGAGGGTATTTCTTAACAGAATGTGTCCAGCGAGAAGGGGTATTTCTTAATAGAATGTGCCCAGCGAGAAGAGGGTATTTCTTAACAGAATGTGCCCAGCGAGAAGAGGGTATTTCTTAACAGAATGTGTCCAGCGAGAAGGGGATATTTCTTAATAGAATGTGCCCAGCGAGAAGAGGGTATTTCTTAACAGAATGTGCCCAGCAAGAAGAGGGTATTTCTTAACAGAATGTGTCCAGTGAGAAGGGGGTATTTCTTAAAAGAATGTGCCCAGCGAGAAGAGGGTATTTCTTAACAGAATGTGCCCAGCGAGAAGAGGGTATTTCTTAACAGAATGTGTCCAGCGAGAAGGGGGTATTTCTTAATAGAATGTGCCCAGCGAGAAGAGGGTATTTCTTAACAGAATGTGCCCAGCGAGAAGAGGGTATTTCTTAACAGAATGTGTCCAGCGAGAAGGGGGTATTTCTTAACAGAATGTGCCCAGCGAGAAGAGGGTATTTCTTAACAGAATGTGCCCTGCGAGAAGAGGGTATTTCTTAACAGAATGTGCCCAGCGAGAAGAGGGTATTTCTTAACAGAATGTGTCCAGCGAGAAGAGGGTATTTCTTAATAGAATGTGCCCAGCGAGAAGAGGGTATTTCTTAACAGAATGTGCCCTGCGAGAAGAGGGTATTTCTTAACAGAATGTGCCCAGCGAGAAGAGGGTATTTCTTAACAGAATGTGTCCAGCGAGAAGGGGGTATTTCTTAATAGAATGTGCCCAGCGAGAAGAGGGTATTTCTTAACAGAATGTGCCCAGCTTGAAGGGGGTATTTCTTAACAGAATGTGTCCAGCGAGAAGGGGGGTTTCTTAATAGAATGTGCCCAGCGAGAAGAGGGTATTTCTTAACAGAATGTGCCCAGCGAGAAGAGGGTATTTCTTAACAGAATGTGCCCTGAGAAGAGGGTATTTCTTAACAGAATGTGCCCTGCAAGAAGAGGGTATTTCTTAACAGAATGTGCCCTGCGAGAAGAGGGTATTTCTTAACAGAATGTGCCCTGCGAGAAGAGGGTATTTCTTAACAGAATGTGCCCTGTGAGAAGAGGGTATTTCTTAACAGAATGTGCCCAGCGAGAAGAGGGTATTTCTTAACAGAATGTGCCCTGCGAGAAGAGGGTATTTCTTAACAGAATGTGCCCAGCGAGAAGAGGGTATTTCTTAACAGAATGTGTCCAGCGAGAAGGGGGTATTTCTTAATAGAATGTGCCCAGCGAGAAGAGGGTATTTCTTAATAGAATGTGCCCAGCGAGAAGAGGGTATTTCTTAACAGAATATGCCCAGCGAGAAGAGGGTATTTCTTAATAGAATGTGCCCAGCGAGAAGAGGGTATTTCTTAACAGAATATGCCCAGCGAGAAAAAGGTATTTCTTCATTTCTTCGATGCGACTAGTGAACGTCATCCTCTCTTTCCGGAAAGTCAGACTGGTAAACAAAGCAAATTAAAAGTCACAGGAAGCAGGAAGCTGTCTACTTACCAAACGGCGACCAGCTGGTCGCTAATTTTCAAGAATTCCTCTGTGTTTTGGAATTGTTTTTCCGTAGCGACCAAGTATCTATCTACTGAAAATCCCCGCAAATGAAAAACGATAAGTAGTCTGTTTAGCAAAACCTATTCATGTCATTAATCTATTATTTTATGTATTTATTAATTTATTTTGCTTTTATTTAACAAGTTGGATCTCTTCATTCTGTATTTCTCTTTACCTTCCCTTACTTCTTTCTAATGAGCACCTTAATATTCTTCGAAAGCTTGAATTTCAAGCCAGTGGCCCCTTAAGGCTTGTTCCACATGAACGGTGTTCATCTCCTGAATAGTAATAATGATAATAACCACATAGCAAAAAAAAAAAAAAGTATAAAAAAAAACCAGCCATCCTGAGACAAACACCTGTGCTACCTCCATAAACCTCCCGAACCCACGAATGAGGAAAAACAAAGCCACTGGCGCGCAACTGCCGAGCTCCCACCGGGGTGAAAACAAAAGGGTTCAAGAGTCGAAACAAAAAAATCAATCGAATCCGAGAGGCTTTGTGACCTGACCCTAAAGCCCTGAGGGAGGATCCCATTCTTAAGTGAGAGAGGGAATTTCCGCCTGGCGTGATCGGGGCAAAAGCAAATCCAGGATTTAAAGCCGCGGTGTGGAAAGCGACTGCCATCCGCTTAGGTCTCTGCGATCCTGTGTGAATCTTGAGAGGAAAGATGCAAGGGAGAGAGAGAGAGAGAGAGAGAGAGAGAGAGAGAGAGAGAAAGAAAACAAGTAGAAAATGCGCCGAAGTTTCTTTGGCGCAATCGAGTTTTCCGTACAGACGCTGCAGCGTATAATCAAGGCCAGGCCACCGAAAATAGATTTGTTTTTCGGTGGTCTCTGTATAATGCTGTTTGAGCCGCGGTCCATGAAACTGTAACCACTGCCAGTGGTGGCCTATCCTATATCGTTGCCAGAAGCACGATTAAGGCTAACTTTAACCTTAATACAGCGTATAATCAAGGCCACCGAAAATGGATCTGTTTTTTTGTGGTCTCGGTATAATGCTGTTTGAGCCGCGGTCCATGAAACTTTAACCACTGCCAGTGGTGGCCTATCCTATATTGTTGCCAGAAGCACGATTAAGGCTAACTTTAACCTTAAATAAAATAAAAACTACTGAGGCTAGAGGGCTGCAATTTGGTATGTTTGATGATTGGAGGGTGGATGATCAACATACCAATTTGCAGCCCTCTAGCCTCAGTAGTTTTGAAGATCTGAGGGCGGACAGAAAAAGTGCTGACAGAATAAAGTGCGGACGGACAGACAAAGCCGACACAACAGTTTTCTTTTGCAGAAAACTAAAAAGAAGAGAAAGCTCAATGACCCGAAACTTATTCCGAACAGTACTCGAGGAATAATCATAATCTTCGAGAATATCTGAAAGTATGATTATCCCGGGGTCGTAACGACCCCAGGGGAAGGAGAAAGGGTCTCGATAACAAGAGAACGGGGTAAAAATGAAAAGGGGAAATGAATAAAGATCTGGACGCCGAATGGAATGGAGGGATGAAGGATTCATGAAAACAAAAATAGAAATGGGGAGTCGATCGAGAAAAAACAAAAGAGGAGAGGAATGCGTTTTTATACACCGCGTTTTCCAGAAGGGCGGGCGATCGGGAAGCCTGCAGGGGGATATAGGAAGGCATTACATCAAATATTAAAATATGCAGAAAAGCGAATGCTGAGGCTAGATGCCAGTGTGATCATTTTCCATGCCATCAGTAGACACAAAGGACGGCAGAGGACATTGCCGGTTTTATATGAAAATTACTTATTCATAAACGATAAACAAAGTTCGAATCTAACTGAACAGATAAAAACACAAAGATGTAGATTTATTTCTGTGCATTTGATAAGTAGCCTCTTGGTCTCCATGATTTTGTGTGAATAATTTTAGCAGTAAACCTTGCCCTTGGAGCTCGTAAACGACGCCTAAGCCTTTAATCAAACTTGAACCTCAGAGCATAATCATCGTATTATTATTATTATTATTATTATTATTATTATTATTATTATTATTATTATTCAGAAGATGAACCCTATTCATATGGAACAAGCCCAAAGGGGCCATTGACTTGAAATTCAAGCTTCCAGAGAATATGGTGTTCATTAGGAAGAAGTAAGAGAAGATAAAAGGAAATAAAGAAAGGAGAGATCTCTCTTATTAACAAGTAAAAAATGCGTAGAAGTTTCTTCGGAGCAATCGAGTTTTCTGTACAGCGTATAATCAAAGCCGCCGAAAATAGATCTGTCTTTCTGTGGTCTCGGTATAATGCTGTATGTGTCGCGGCCCATGAAACTTTAACCACGGCCTGGTGGTGGCCTATCCTATATCGTTGCCAGAAGCAAGATTATGGCCAACTTTAAACTTGAATAAAATAAAAACTACTGAGGCTAGGGAGCTGGAATTTGGTATGTTGGAAGATTGGGGGGTGGATGATCAACATACCAATTTGCAGCCCTCTAGCCTCAGTAGTTTTTAAAATCTGAGGGCATACAGAAAAAGTGCGGACAGAAAAAAGTGCGGACGGACAGACAAGACCGGCACAATATTTTTCTTTTCAGAAAACTAAAAAGAGAAATAAATTAATAAACTAATAAATAAATATATGTTCCACGGAAATAACAAAAAGATACGCAGCACAAATATTGCAAATTGTGGAAACGCAAGAAGGCAAAGCATATATCCGCGTGAATGCAAGCGCGCATAAGCCGCAACCCGAAACCTGAAAAGAGTCGAAGCCAAAATTGGCGTTTCCCAAAAGGAGAAAACAGACAAATGCCGGCATCATATTTACTCGCGATTTCTTAGAGAGAATTTCTTCCTCCTCCTCCTCCTCCTCCTCCTCCTCCTCCTCCTCCTCCTCCTCCGTCATGCAGCAAAGAGATGAAATACAACGCAGTCACGCACGCATAAACACACGCACACACACACGAGCGTATACACGGACCCACGAACGCATAAAGCCAATGTTTGAGTCTTGACTCGGCAGTTAGATCGCGTAAGCTGGCTTGAATCCTTTTTATTTACATTTCATTTTCAATGCATCGAGCGGATATCCTACGCGCAGCATTGTACACAACATCAGTGACCTCCGTTTCAGTTAAACATCACTAACCTCAATACGTCTGAGGAGAGTGGAAAGGGGGTCCTAGTTTAATAGACCATAAACATCTTTTTATTATTATTATTATTATTATTATTATTATTATTATTATTATTATTATTATTATTATTATTATTATTATTCAGAAGATGAACCCTATTCACACGTAACAAACCGAAAAGGAGCCACTGACTTGAAATTCAATCTTCCAAAGAATATGGTGTTCAGTAGAATGAAGTCACAGGAAAAATAGATTAACAAATTAATAAATAAATAGATAAAAATGTAATGAAATTAAGTAAATTATTAAGATACAAGAAGAACTGTATTAGGGTAGTAACAGAAGAAGAGGAAGAATATCTAATAAAGAAATGGACGGATAAGCGAATTGAAGAGAAGCGTACTGTAGCAAGCAGTGCTTTTAGGAAAAAGACGGTATTTTCTTCCCGTCGTTCAAGTGTAAACAAACCGGCGTTCGCGAGAATTTCTGAAGAAAAGAGGAGAACGCGTCGTTAATTGGGCAGTTCAGATTTCTTATAGGAAATCCTTTCCACGGCGGAAGAAGGATTTGTTTCTGAAGTGGAGGTCGTGGTTCGTTCTGATAACCTTTTTTTAATAGTCACTTTTTTTATCTTTCTGCATTTAACTTTAGACTAAAGATAAAAAAGCACAGTTAACTACACTGCCCTAAAATGGGAGACTGCAGTATCTGCAAACATACAAAACTGAGAAAAATGGTAGATACTGCAATTTTTCCCTTCCTTGCTGCTGATTTTGCAGATGCTGTAAATGGGACCCCCTAAATACTAGTGGAAAGCATTGAAGAATCATTCTGAAACTGCAGTAACTTGTGTATTAGTGTTTCACGAGCCCAGTAGGTGGAATATCTCAATTTCGAAAATTTTGCAGATACTGCAGTTTTCCATTTTAGGGCAGTATATATATATATATATATATATATATATATATATATATATATATATATATATATATATATATATATATATATATATATATATATATATATATATATATATATATATATATAAACGTAACACAAACTGCTTCATTTCGTACATTTCAACTAAATATGTATTTTAACATCCATGGAACTTGAACATACCATTGCGAGTGTGATGAGTTTATAAGAAAGCAGATCACACACACTAAAGGTTTGGCATACTAATTTAGTATTTAGTATTAAGAATACAAAGCAGGTGAAGTTGTCGGAACATCGTATGTGTTTGTGTATATATATATATATATATATATATATATATATGACATATACTCACCGTATATACATATATATATTGACAAACTAAAAATAAATGGGAAGTACACCTATTCATTTTATGAAAGAAGGAGATCAGATCAAACGTAAATTGAGTAAAGTACGATAAAAAAGAAGGACGAAAATAACCGAATATAAAAAAAGTAAAAAAAAAAAGACATAAAAGAATGAGTACCTGACAACCAGAATTGGATCGAAAAAAAAGAGAGATACAACAACGTTTTTTTTTTTTATTCTGGAGAAAAACAAACGCATTTCAGAGCGAATGCTTTCCGCGGTTGCCATCAACCAAGAACGACTGAGAGAGAAAAAAGAAAAACGGGAAGCGTACCAGGTTGCTATTGACAGCAAAACACGCTCACCTAATAAGACGATTAGCTTACGCCTCTCGGCGGCGCCTTCTGCAGAAGGAGGAGGAGGAGGTGGAGGAGGAGGAGGTGGAGGAGAGATGTTCCTGAGTCTCCGTAAGTAGCTTAATTCCGTTCCTGATCCGGTTGGTTTCTTTGCAGTCAGTCCTGCGAGAGGAATGCGCCTAAACTACTTAAGTGCTACTTGACAGAGGAGTATAAAGCTCATATACAAACAAGTAAAAAATGCGCCGAAGTTTCTCCGGCGCAATCGCGTTTTCTGTTCAGCGTATAACGCTGTATGAAACTGTCAGCTACGGCCCATGAAACTCTCAGCCACGGCCCATGAAACTTTCACCCTGCGTTGTTGGAATCTATCTCGGTGCCAGACGTACGATCATGGCAAAATTTAACCTTAAATAAAAAGAAAAACTACTGAGGCTAGAAGGCTGCAATTTGGTGTGTTTGATGATTGGAAGTGGATGATCAACAGACCAATTTGCAGCCCTCTAGCCTCAGTAGTTTTTAAGATGTTGGCATCTATAGCGGTGCCAGACGTACGATCATGGCTAACTTTAACCTTGTATAAAATCAAAACTACTGAGGCTAGAAGGCTGCAATCTGGTATGTTTGATGATTGAAGGGTGGATGATCAACATACTAATTTGCAGCCCTCTAGCCTTAATAGTTTTGAAGGTCTGAGGGCGAACAGAATAAGTCGAGCGGACAGACAATTAGCCATCTCAATAGTTTTCTTGTACAGAAAACCAAAAATATTTGCTCTGAAAATAAGCAAGAAGCGTTCTCCAGAAAATAATACATTTGCTTATCGTCTCTTAATTGCTTACTTCCTCTGTTTTCGCTCATTTATTATTTCATTTTATTTTAAACTACATCTTTCTTTGTCTTTTTTTATTATTCAAGAAATTATCTGTGTCTTTCGTAACATATACCAAGTTTAGACATCCCTCTGTCCACTCAAACGTCAGGAAGCGAGAATCCCTCGTATTAGGTCAGACGTTCCTAGATTTGGACAGATTTATACTTTCCCCGTAGTGGTGTAGTGCCGTCAGTGCACCTCGTTCGGTGCGCTGTAGGCATTACTTAAGGTTCTTTGCAGCGTGCCTTCCTTAGGACCCTAGCTGCAACCCTTTTCATTCCTTTTACTATACCTCCTCTCATGTTCTCTTTCTTCCATCTTACTTTCACCCTTTTCCTCCTGTTACAAACCTTTTACTGTCAATTTCCGTTTCAGCGCTGAAGATTGACCTCATAGATCCCAGTGCCTGGCCTTTGGTTTAAATTCTATATTCAATTAAAAAAGTTGGTATTCAGTTATTACACCTTAATCTCCAGGTCTTCCCTGTTTTTGTTCATGTTTTGATTTTTTCTCCCACTTCTTTAATATTCAGGCAGACTTTTTACTGAATAGTCTGATTAGTTGCTCAAAATAAAAATAAAACCATTTTTTTAGCTACTCTTGAGTTATGAGAAGTCTAATTACATGTCCTTTTTAGTTTTCTGAAAAGAAAACTGTTGTGCCGGCTTTGTCTGTCCGTCCGCACTTTTTCTGTCCACCCTCAGAGCTTAAAAACTACTGAGGCTAGAGGGTTGCAAACTGGCAGGTTGATCATCCACCCTCCAATCATCAAACATACCAAATTGCAGCCCTCTAGCTTCTGTAGTTTTTATTTTATTTAAGGTTAAATTAGCGTCTGGCAACGATATAGGCCATGCTACCACCGGGCAGTGGTTAAAGTTTCATGGGCCGCGGCTCATACAGCATTATACAGACATAAAACTCGATTGTGTTGTACAGAAAACTCTATTGTGCTGTACAGAAAACTCGATTGTGCTGAAGAAACTCCGGCGCATTTTTTACTTGTTGTCATTTGTCTTTCACACTTCACAAACGTAGAGAGGCTCCTATTTTTTTAACAGAATGATGAGCAACGCCAGATGATATTTCCATAGAGTCTATAACCTCCCTGACGGGGAAGACCACTTATTCAGTGATGCCATTTGTAGCATAATAGCACAGGCCATCAGCCACTACGGGTGATTACTGTGAAACTTTCCGACCTTAAAAATAATAAACGGGAGAGCATGATTAAGAGTATGCCCTAGAGAGTAATTCCCTCAAGAACTGAGACTGAAATTTGACAGTCATTTCGGCTGTATCTCGTTGACTTTCCCTTCCCGCCATTTCACGTGGAAGCCAGAAAGGGAACGATTTCAATTTGGCTGCATAAGCGAATGAAATCTGGCACCCGCCTGCCTCCATTTCCTTCAGCTCATAATGTCGTAGATGTCTCCTCATTTGTGTCAAAGGCTGTTTTGCAGTAATTACTTGTCTCTTTCATTAAGACCCTTCCTCTTTGTCTGCACAAGGAGCTGGAGAATGGAGGAAGAAACCGAGGAGAGAGAGAGAGAGAGAGAGAGAGAGAGAGAGAGAGAGAGAGAGAGAGAGAGAGCATTTATTTTGGGTGGACCTCTCTGGTCGCGAGATTAAAACCTTACCTGCCTACGACATCCCTCCATGATTAACAAGGGGAGGAGGGCTTAATGCAAGCTGCTCTCTCTCTCTCTCTCTCTCTCTCTCTCTTTCTCTGAATCTAATTATGTTTTCCTTGGTATGAAGAATATTAGTTCTTCTTCTTTTCCTCCTTCTTCTCATTTCTCTGAGGTCAGGTTCCTTGCATTATTTTTTTTTTCTTCTTATACCTTTGCCAAGTTTTACTCATTTCTCTCCTTGTTCTTCTCTTCCCTCTGATTTTATTTTTTAATTATTAAATATTAATTATTATTATAATTATTATTCAGAAGATGAACCCTATTCATATGGAACAAGCCCACCACAGGGGCCATTGACTTGAAATTCGAGTTTCCAAAGAATATGGTGTTCATTCGTAAAAAGCAACGGAAGGTAATAGGAAATGCAGAAAGAGGAGATCAGTTATTGGAAAAACAGATAAATTAACAAATAAGTTGATGCAATTGTTGTTATAGTTGTTTTAATTTCAACTATTTTTTGCATCAAATGCAAGGCTGTGAAGAATTGCTTGTCCTTATATCTGTTGCAATTAATATACAGCATTAAGCTCTGCTGGACAGAATGTACCACTCAGTATGTGACGCAGGGCTTTAATAATTAAGCTCACGCAAGAAATTCATCAGAAATTTTAAGTTTGGTTAGAACTCGATTCATAATTACTTGTTTATGTACTCAACACAATAGGTTGATTACTCATGCAATAAGTTTGTCTAATCTCTCGTGAAAAAAAGGCATCTAATGATCATTGGTATTTTACAGAATTACGCTTTTTCAAAAGGTGTTGTAATCTAATGTAGAAGCTCTGAAATATTTTAATTCATAATTGATATTATGGGCTCAAAGCTATTACAAAAAGAACGATTGCCATGACTGAAAACACAGAAGAATTTCTTGAAATCAACAGAACCACCATTCAGAGGTTTTAGATACTCCTATGCCAGACTTTGATTAAAAAAAAAAAATAAAAAATGCGCCGAAGTTTCCTTGGCGCAGTCGAATTTTCTGTACATCGCATAATCAAGGCCACCGAAAATAGATATATTTTTCGGATGTCTCGGTATAATGCTGTATGAGCAGCGGCGCATGAAACTTTAACCAAAGGCCGGTGGTGGCCTGGCCTTTATCGTTGCCAGATGCACGATTATGGCTAACTTTAACCTTAAATAAAATAAAAACCACTGAGGCTGGAGGTCTGCAATTTGGTATGTTTGATGACTGGAGGGTGGATGATGAACATACCAATTTGCAGCACTCTAGTCTCAGTGGTTTTTAAGATCTGAAGGCTGACAGAAAAAGAGCGGACGGACAGACAAAGCCGGCACAATAGTTTTCTTTTTCATAAAACTAATAAAAAAAAAGCTGTAGCAGATGTCTCCTTCGATTGCATTTTGCTTCGTAAATGTACTGCATTAGATAGACAGATAGATAAGTATGAGATAGATAGATAGATAGATAGATAGACAGACGAAAGCACCGACCATTTCGGAGCTCTCTCGACCACTTCCCAGAGACCAAACCGAAGGAGAATTCGCTTCCGGACTCATCGCAGGTCATGAATAGCCATCAGTCCGAAATCCCTGTCTCTCATCAACAACTCGGCAGACTGGCTCTCCAGCACAGCAAGCAGTCAGTCAGTCAGTCAGCAGAGAGAGAGCCAAGCGAGGCCCCGAGTGGGTGACACGAGAGAGAGAGAGAGAGACGTACTTCCCCTCTGACTCTCAGAGAGAGAGGTTCGGCAGCTAGAAACAACCCGGCTGCCTAAAATGGAGTCTGATTTGTCGCCCCCCCTGGCCCGCGGTAGGTGTTCATAGGTGTTCATTTCATTTGGCCGCCTTTGTCTGGCCCTTCCGGCGCATTACACTTGCACCGTGGCCACCTCACACTCTACGACCCGCTCCAATTACCAGGCGCTGGAGGGGCAGAGGGAGGAGGGAGGGGAGAGAAGGCGTGAGGGGGTTAGTGTGAGGGTGGGGGGGTAAAGGGAAAGCCCAGCCATAATGATTCCTCTGTAGCTTCAGGTGTCCCTGCATATAAACTGCGTTTTGATTTAGGCTCTTGTTTTGCACAGTTCTTCCTCCCACTTCCACGTCCGCTTCCGCCATCAATCTGACTAGTGAATCTGATGTTGCTTTTTTGGTGCAAAGAAGTTATTGGTCTCGTGACGCTCTCTCCTCTCTCTCTCTCTCTCTCTCTCTTTTTCCTTGTCTGCCGTTTTACGGACGGAATAGACTGAAGCCAGTTAGCTCGTTAGGCCCATTAAAAGTATTAGACGAGATGCTCAGGCGTTGAGAGTGGATGAGAAGACCTGCGCGAAAGGTGGATAAGAGACAGAATCATCAATAGTAAGAGAAAAGGAACGGGGAAACTCATGACATTTTGTCACAAATCACTATTTGCTTATTTTCCGTATTTCAATTATTTTCGTCCTTATTCTTTGCCAGCTTTTTATTTTCATTTCTCTGATCTAAACGTATTGGAAGAGACATTCAGATTTTTCTTCTCTTCATTTCCTTCTTGCGGACTTATTAAAAGAACCCGAACATAAGTGAGTCACTTAAATTTTCCCTCCGGCACGTTCTCTCTCTCTCTCTCTCTCTCTCTCTCTCTCTCTCTCTCTCTCTCCCAAAAAACACAATTCTGTGTATTACGTTGGAAGCACAGCGCTAGATCTCAAGGGGCTATTGGAATTGTTCACACTCATTCTTGTTTTTCTTCCACTTAGTTTGCTTATTAAATTACATCAGTAGCATTTCGACTGCATGGTTCAAGCTTCTCATTTCTTCAGCACAATGTAAAATCTATTTTGCGATTTGATACTTCATTCAAAGACACTCTGCAAATGATTTCCTATACTTTTGAAACTCCGGTTCACTTCGTTGTCATATTCCTTCCATCCTGCTAACAGGGAAGTTTCCTGACTTGCTCGGACTCTGGACAAGCAACTATTTTCTTGCAGCTGCAAACTGCAGCTTATCATTTGTATAAATAACTGGAACTCTATTTTTTTATTCGTTCTCTGTCATACTGAAACATTTCCTGAAATCTGCTCCGCGAAAAAAATGGTTTTGTCCGAAAAATTTAGCGTCATGCGCAAGGTTCCCTTCGTCTCTCTGTCTTCTTCTTCTGCCCCTTACGACAAGGCTTCGCCGAGACTTCCCAGCTTGAACCAACTAAATTAAGATCAATGTTGTCCACTGCCTTGGGAAAGCTTTTCATGAATATTGTGTTGGATATATCATTTTCTGTTACTCCATATATATGAAGGCCTGGATTCGTTAGCATTCAAGGAATAATATTTCATAAATACATGTTACCATTCACCAGTGCTTGCATTGATTCTCTCTCTGTCTCTCTCTCTCTCTCTCTCTCTCTCTCTCTCTCTCTCTCTCTCTCTCTCTCTCTCTCTCTCTCTCTCTCTCTCACTGTTGTAAGGTATTTGTATATCCTTAATTTTCACACATGGGAAAGGCCATAAATACCCTGCCCCCAATCCATTTTAGAACAGAGTACCAGTTGAAGATGTGAATAGTACCATTATCAGTCAGTTCAACAATAAAATAGATAATTTATCTTCACACTTGTGAGGTTTTTTACAGGTGTTCCTCCCAATGGACTAGGAAGTCTTGAAGGCACGTATCCATGTAATTCCTTGCAAAAATCGATTATCTTGAAATCTCTAAAAAATGGTTGAGACTATTATTTGTCACTCGGAGGATCCGCTCTCTGACTCATTGCTTAAACATCAGTTGAGATGGAACTATCCACACACACACAGACACACACACACACACACACAGAAAGAAAGAGAGAGAGAGAGAGAGAGAGAGAGAGAGAGAGAGAGAGAGAGAGAGAGAGAGAGAGAGGAGTTCACTTTTTCATTCTGGCTAAAAAAAAAAAATTTCAGAACAAGTCTTCTAACTTCAGGTCTCCTTACCCACCTTCCTAAAGTATTATTCATGTTATCTGTAATGTCAGCACCACAATGAAAGTCGACTATCGGTGATGTTTCTTGTGTCCGATAGGTCAGACTTACGTCGTATGAAGAATGTTATCATAGCATTATTGACGAATGCTGAGAACCATCACCTCAATTCTTCGGAGGATCGAATTCCTCACTGGTCGATGAACAATAACCATTTTTATAATCGGACCGTCATTTGCTTTATTTTCCTCTAGGAAATATTTGAGTGTTGCTTTTCGCATTTATTTCTAACGTCATTATCCATTCCTCGTCACTTTCGGTACGGTATATCCTCCTTCGTTGACGAGAGGCCGAAGTGACCTTAATATTCTGTTGAACGTCGGAAGGAACGAATCTTCACAACTAGCTGAAAATAAAGCTGCATTGCGCCTTCGTGATATATGACAACAATCTTATGACTTCATTGAAGAGGCAGCAGACTTATCTTTTATACAGTTAGCCTAGCTTATTCTTAGAATATAGATATAGAGCTTAGGCCAAAGGCCAAGCACTGGGACCTATGAGGTCATACAGCGCCGGAAATGAAATTGAGAGTAGACAGGTCTGAAAGGTGTGTTAGGAGGAAAACCTCGCAGTGCACTATGAAATATTTGTTGAGAGGGCGGATAGCGAGATGGAAGACAGAGAATATGAACGGGGGTAGAGTAAAAGGAATGAAAGAGGTTGCAGCTAGGGGCCGAAAGCACGCTGCAAAGAACCTTTAGTCATGCCTACGGTGCACCACGTAAGATGCACTGACCGTGCTACCCCACTACGGGGCCTAGCTTATTCAGCAAGTGCGCTCCCTTTGCTTATCTTACTTTCTGTATATTAGACTATAGCCTACTTGATTTTCTTAACTGGGTATGCAAGTGACAGATATTCATTCAAGGAAAATTGCCGTTGGACTTTTATTTAAGCAACGAGCTAACCCACTTAGCCTATGAATAAATAAGGGAAGAAATGTTGAAAAAAAAAGCATCGGAAGACATGAAATGTCATATCATGATAGTTTCAAATATCAAGAGAAGGCTGACAACTACTTAAAAAGATCAAGATATATATATCTTATATGTAATGCCTGTCAGTGCTCCGGGGGTGAGAGAGAGAGAGAGAGAGAGAGAGAGAGAGAGAGAGAGACGTAATAAAAGATTAAAAAGTTTAACCTCGGCTTCTTTCAACCAATATTATTCCCTCCAAGAGACCGCTGGGAAATAACTGGAGGTTGTTGTTCATTCGTGGGCAGCGTATGAATTTATGCTGTTGTTTTTCCAGGTGTTTCAGGCGACATTTAACGTTGATCGTCATAAAATTGCCCGGGAATCATGCCAGGTAGATTCAGCAGACTTAAATTATTGTAGATGTTTACATTTCTGAAGATTAAAAAAATCTTAATACAAACAAAAAATGACATCAATAATCAATTATTTTTTTTTACCTCACATTTTTAATTATTGTAGATGTTTACATTTCTGAAGATTAAAAAATCTTAATACACAAAAAAATGACATCAATAATCAATTATTTTTTTGCCTCACATTTACACTGAAGCGTCAGACTTTGGATATGATTTTGGATTAATATAGGAAATAACATCTTTTTCCTCTTGCTTGTTTCTGGCGAGACAAACCCGAAGGCCAACAAGGATAATAATTATTAAGGAGAAAATCAGAGATTTGTAGATAAAAAAAAAACCTTAATCGCAAAATAATAATTTTTTTCTGTCCTTGTATACAGACTTACCATAAGTCCCTGCCATTGATAGGGGTGGCTTCAGGAAAAAAAAACAATGGTTATTGTCAAATTCATACTTCGGCTATTATTATTATTATTATTATTATTATTATTATTATTATTATTATTATTATTATTATTATTATTATTATTATTATTATTCAAAAGATGAACCCTACTCGTATAGAACAAGCCCGCACGGGCCATTGACTTGAAATTCAAGCTTCCAAAGAATATGGCGCTCATTAGGAAGAAGTAAGATGAGGTAAGGGGAAATACGGAAAGAAGAGATCTCGCTTATTAAAAAAAATATATATTAATAAATAGATAAAAATATATTAAAATACAATGAGAACAGTATTAAGGTGATAATGCATTGCACCTTCGCTTGAACTTTTGAAGTTCCAACTGAACGACACCGTGGATGGATATGCCAACATATCATCCTCCATTCTCTCCATGTGATCAAACCACCTTGGAACACGTCGTTATCATCATCATCACCATCACCATTAGCATCAACATCCTTTCTTATATTTGAAGGCCCTTCTTTAGGTCCTCGTTTGGCCCAGCAGACCCCACTTTATGTTACAATTTGCATTTTCCTTGAATAACATTTTTTTTTAGCTTTATGACGCTCTTTAAATAAATATGTTTTCAAATTCTTCTTAAACATAGTCTTAAAACGCTTTTAGTTCTCGAGACTTATTGAAGAGAAATGTCTATTGCGAATATTTTGCTATTGTAAACACAAAGCACAATAACTGACTATCTTAAGATTGTTTGTGTACATTCATGCTATTTTAAAGCCAATAACTACCTCTAACCATCATAGTTCAAAATTTTCAAAGTTGGGTAATTTTCGCTTATTATTATTATTATTATTATTATTATTATTATTATTATTATTATTATTATTATTATTTATTATTATTATTATTATATTATTATTATTATTATTATTATTATTATTATTATTATTATTATTATTATTAAAATTATTATTATTATTATTATTATTATTGCTGATGTTGTTGTTTATTATTAACCATCATAATTAAAATCTATTATTGGGTAATTTTATTTTATTATTATTATTATTATTATTATTATTGTTGTGTTGTTGTTGTAGTTGTTGTTGTTGTTGTATAGGTACTAGACCCCTCTTTCAAACACGTAGTGTTGAATGTTATTGCTGCATCAGCCTTGCTGCAATTTATATAGTGTTTTCTCTCTCTTTCTAATAGCTGATTTTTCAGAGTTATTGCATTCCGCCAATAACTCACTGCTGTGTGTCATATGCGGAGCGGAAAGCAGTTGCAGATCAGAGTGTAATTTTATTTCTGGCGAGTACGCACAATTATTATAATTATTATTATTATTATTATTATTATTATTATTATTATTATTATTATTATTATTATTATTATTATTCAGAAGATAAACCCTTCTTCATATGGAACAAGGCCACAGGGACCACTAACTTGAAATTCAAGCTTCCAAAGAATGCGGTGTTCATTTGAAAGAAGTTATAGAAGATGATAGGAAATGCAGAAAGAAGTGATCAGTAATTAGAAAAGAAAAAAAAAAAAGATAAATTAGTGGCTCAATAAACAAATAGATAAATCATAAATAAGCTGTTAGAACACAAGGTGAATTATTTTAGGGCACATTCAGGCGACGTGTAGGAACCACACCGGTTGAGCTTTTAGTGTGAACAGGAAATGATAAAAAAACATTGCCCCAGAAACTGGCAATTATCCGTCACTAAGTTTCGCGCTATCGCACCAGAGCTTGATATAAAACAGCTGTTATTTCATTACTTCATATTTCGGTTCGATTGCGTCATCAGCCTTAATGCCAGCGAGGCAGAACGCGCTACATCAAACCTTTCAACTTAATTGATTTTATATTTCAGTCGCCGCTTCTTTTTTTTCTCCCAGCAGGTAAATTATTTCATTAACTGATTCATGTAAAGTTTTGTTATTTTTTTTTTGTATTATTTTCAAAATTCTACATCGTTTAGGTATTTCATTTTATTAGTCTGTGATGTCTTTCATTATGAACCACTGCTTCGCTGTTAACCAAAAAAAGAAACTATTTTGGCGAGAAAAGATCCTAAAATAAAAGATTGTCTAGTTTTTTTAAGGGATTGATTTAAATTGTCTAAAATCAATTTAAACAAAAAACTAAATTATGAAGAACAGAGATAATTTTTAACTTAAATTGAATATTTCTATGAAAACATACAGATGAGAAAAGATCCTAAAATAATAAGGATTCTGTCTTGGGTTTTTTTAAGGATTGATTTAAATGATCTAAAAGCAATTTAAAAAAAACTATATTTTGAAGAATAAAGATAATTTTTTAGGTAAAACTGAATATTTCTATATAAAACATGCTGGCGACAAAAGATCATAAAATAAAATGGATGGTGTCTCGTTTTTCGAGGATTTATTTAAATTGTCTAAAAGCAATTTAAAAAAAATCTATTTTTGAAGAATAAAGATGATTTTTAAGTAAAACAACATTTCTATAAAAAAAAATATGCTGGTGACGAAAGATCCTAAAATAAAAAAAATTCCGTCCTGTTTTTTTAGGGATTGATTTAAATCGTCTAAAAGCAATCTAACAAAAAAAAAAGACTATATTTTGAAGAATTAATATGATTTTTAAGATAGAATACCTATTCATATAAAAACACGCTATCGAAGAAAGAGTCTAAAATAAGAATAGTCTGCCGTATTGTTTAGGGGCTGCTTCAAATAGTTTAAAAGCAGCATCTGTGATAGAGATGGAAAAAGTGCAACCAGACATCTGTTCCCGAAACAGAAGCGAACTCTCGCAAGTGTTTCTCTACGCGCTGTGTTGTTAACAAGCAATAACTCGTGTAAGCACTTTGAACGAGTTCGAGGTTTTTCAACCTCATTAGAGCACATGTGGGCTGAATGACAGGGGAAAAAATGAAACAACTTCGTTAATGATATACACTGGTTCGAAGGTCTGATTTGATTGTGTGTGTGTGTGTGAGCGTGTGTGTGTCTCTCTTTCTATGATACACACACACACACACACACACACACACACACACACACACACACACACACATATATATATATATATATATATATATATATATATATATATATATATATATATATATATATATATATATATATATATATATAATAATTCACAGACACATCCTTATAAATTGTCCCTGCGAAGGTTCCATGGAGGACGAAACTGTCCGGCTAAACTAAACCTTATCGTTTCTTTTCACACTCCTTTCATGTGCATTAATTGCGCGCGCGCACACACACAAATATATATACTGTACACACACACATATATATACAGTATATATAAACAGTATGTGAAAACTTGGTAATTACAAGGGCACGTATATTTCAATAAATAAATTACTCTTCTGAATTGCAGAAGGTTTAAACTTCCTATAATATATAACAACCCTGCCGGTAACCCCAACCCCAATCCCCCGTTCTTTTGCCCTTCAGTTCCGTCACAATCCCGGAACGGGGTTAGATCCATTTCACCTCAACCCACGCTGTATCAGAACCCGTACTCCGCTATTTACAGGGACAATCTCCAATACATGAAACTGTCAACGAACTAGTTTACAGTTTAAATCACAGTTAAACTCGAATATTGATTGGTTTAGATTAAGCCGGTACTTTTCCTTGCAGTAAGGCAAAGGGGTGCTACTCTGGCTTGTTATCTACGCGTCACTTACTCTGAGGTGCTAGTACTAAACAATATCCGAAGAATACCTTAGCTATTAGTACTAAACATGGCGGAAGCTCCTGGGGATGCCGTGTTTAGCACTAGTCCCTCGGGGATCAAAGTATTATATACACCCATTTCTGTATTGTTTGATCGACAAATTATCATATTAATAAACGATATGTTCGGGCGGCCGTCTACTTCACATTTACCATACGGTGTTTAGTACTAGCACCTCGTATTAGGTGACGAGTTGATAACAAGCCAAAGTAGCATCGGCAAAGGAATCAGATGCTATATAAAGTTGAACAATTTCTAGGGTCATATCCAATGTAAACCAAAAAGTTATGTTATTTGCCATTTAAATGGTCATAGCACTGTACACAATCCATACTTTAAGTTTCTACCTCATATCGAGATCGAACTTAGACCACACATATGAGGGGAAAGGGCACCACCAACTGATCCACACAAGTCAAAAATGAGTTGGACTCATTCAACACGTATTCTTTTAAACCAATGATTAGGCATGTCAGTGTTTAAAGATAGATGATTTCATCTCTCTCTCTCTCTCTCTCTTTCTCGTGAGGGAAAGAAAATTAAGTGAACATACTTCGGTTTCTCTGCGCGATCGAATCAACAACTGACGACTAACAGAACTTGGTTGTACCGTCAATATGAGAGAGAGAGAGAGAGAGAGAGAGAGAGAGAGAGAGAGAGAGAGAGAGAGAGAGAGAGAGAGATTAGAACTGCAAATGTTCACAGCGTAATTGCTTACACCAACTTTCAAACGAAAGCTTCTTCACATCCATCCATATTTTGATTAGATCTGGGATGAAATGTAAAGCAATTTCTTACCATAATAAACAACACTCCTCTTTTCTAGATAAATAAGACTTCCTCTTCAAAAAACTGTCTCAACGAACTTCTGACCAAGAGCGCAAATCATCGAAGTTTTCGTGAGAATATAGGTCTAATCATGGAATACTTTACCAGACTGTTAGGCCTAGCGATGTTTTCACATCTATGAACCTCATCCATAACTGCAATATTTGTTTATTAGTCTCCCAGAATAATAGTCTAAAGGACAGAGAACCAAAAAAAAAAAAACATTTTGGAAGCGAAAAGATTTATTTTTTGTTGTTAATGATGTATTTCTAACAGAAATAGGTAAGGTATGTGGCCTTTAGAATGGCTGCGAGTGACGTGGACTTTTCTAAGGGGCACTCTATTACCTGTACTACCTGTACGTATTGTTATTATCTTTAAAGCCCAGATCCTGTAAAGAAAAATTTGGTAAATTAAATCCCACCATTTTAGCATAATTGTTATTAATACTTAGTTTAGGAGGTAGCAGAATATGAAATCAATAAGGTTTTTAATATTTTATTAACTTGTGTATCAACATGATGAGTCTCAAATTAAAACCATTCTACCCTAATTGTATAATGCAAAAAGAGCAATCATAACAATGAGAAGAGTATGATACCGAAGAAAATAAAGGTATGAAGATAAAAAGATTAACACACACGCACACACACACACACACACACACACACACACACACACACACTATATATATATATATATATATATATATATATATATATATATATATATATATATATATATATATATACTGTATATGTATATCCACCCCTACATGTATATGCACATACGCAAGCTATTATGTTATTCATATTTATACATGAATGCATACAAATGCACAATTTATGCAATTAAAAACTACATGCAAATGAACGTACAATATTGCAAATATATTTATGCATAACTACATGTGGCTCATGAGAGAAAAATACAAATTGTACTCGATCGAGTTCACTTGTGAGATCAGTATACCAAAAATTCTAAAAGAGCAGCGTCGGATTCCTGCCATATTGAAAAAAGGCAATGAATTGAATTTTCTCAAAATATAATATTTTTATAGCTTCATGACAGTTTAGTGTAATTGAAAAAAATTATAATATATATTTAATCGATAAACAATAACTCAGAAGCAAGATGTATATGTATATATTTAGAAGTATTTCACTCTTACTGGGTTCGCGCTATCTGGCACTTTAGCGTAGGTAGTCTCGAACGTTCTTGATTTAGAAATGATGTGTACTTTCAGTGACGTACAGTTCGGCGAGACCGATTAAGAGCTTAGTGTTTATGTACACTTGACAGTCGGTGTTCGTGAGGTTTGATGACCTGTGAAAGTTACCTCTTGCTGTGGACTTGTATTGAAAGTTGAATGAGAATTTTTAACGTTAATCTGAAGGTAAGCCCTGGAAGTTTCCGCAGCCTTTCAAGTCGGCTAAGATAGGATAAAGAGACCTGGCCATGATAAGTAAAACAGTATCCTTGAAGTATTAGGAACTGTGTAGGATTGTGGAGGCGGCTTGTCCACTTATACAAACCGCCCACATCAAAATATAAAAAGGTCATTCAAGCTGACTGCGACGGACCAGCTAACTGTATTCGTCATCAAATTTTAATCAACATAGTTCAAGCAAACTTTTACTGTCTTTCAGTAAGATAATTTCTATCTTACTTTCCACCAGCTCCTAACAATTGTTGCATAGCGCAACTGCGAGTTCTTCCTTCTGTTACCCCCTTTAAAACCTTCTTAACCACCTTCTTTGCTCTCTCTTGCCCTTTATTGACCTCGTAGGTCCCAGCGCTTGAGTTTTGGCCCAAATTGTATATTCCAATTCCAATTCCAATAAGAAAATTGTAGCAAGTTCATTGACTGATTCCACCTGCCGAGCAGAGTCCAGGTTTGTTTGACTGTGAATTAAAGGAGTATCTTAGGCTAGGTTAGCCCAAATCAGATTGTATGGGCTGCCTAAAGGCTTCAGTCCTTTAAGGCTAGTCTGTTATAGCCTACTATATTCCATGTCAGTGTGTGGTATTTCTACGTAACAGCTCTGCACGAATTATTACCTTGGAAATTGACTTTTCCTATACTTTCAGTGTTGCCGATGAAGGAGGTGGTGTTGTTTATTGTCGGTCAACTTTTGTTAACATTCAGCTCTACCCAACAATGTTGGGGACCCTGTGGTAACTCGGGGTTTTGGGTGGTGAAATATGCTAGGAGAAAACCGGACTGTCATGTTGGTCTTATGGAATGGTTCCACACATTCGCAACTCATAAGGGAGTCATACGTTCACGAAGGGAATGGCCAAGGAAATCAATTATAAAAGGAGCCATACTAACCTAATGTACCCTAATCTAACCTCACCTAGTAGGCCATGTTACTTATCAGGGGGGCTCTGCCCCTGGATCCCCAGTGAAGGAAACTCCACTTTTTACGAACTGTCCCCCTATGGCACTGTGCATGTGTGATAGCATTCCAGCCTGGCCAGCATACAATAACATATCAGTTCTGAGGGTAATTACAGGTTAATTACAGTCGACTGACAAAAAATAATGGTAAATTCTTGATACTGGTAAGCAACCAGAATACTATAGGAAAAATAAATTTCCAAGGTAATACAGTACCCCATGTGGAGTTGTTCCATAGTTCTACCCAGTGTGCTATTCAGTATCAGGAATTTTTGAGTGATTTTTATTTTGAAGCATTTTTGGAGTAGCCTAGGCTAGTAGACTTCAGAGAACAGCCTACAATGGCTTTATCGTTCACAAATAGTGTAGAATAATAAAAGCTATTCAGCCTGTGTTAAAGCCTCAAAAAATACAATACCTGGTCAGTTATTCAGAACCAGAGATTTCAATTTTTTTTTCATGACCTGTAATTTTTCTGTTTGTCATTGATGTGAAGGTAGTTCACATCAGTGACAAACAAGACTGCTGTGTTCCAAGTTCTTAATATGCACGACAGATGGCTGACAGGCTGCCAGGATTGCGAGTCAGAGAGAGATTGTTCAGATACATGCATTGGCCTTGGCTTTTATCTCATATAACTCAAAATTATCCTCAAAGATATATTTAAATAGGGATACAGCCACCCCACCCCCACCCAGAGGGGTCTGGATGAGCCAGGTCAAGGTGTGATGAACTAGGAAAGACTAGATTGTGGGAAGGCTAGGATGGGATGCATCCTTGTTGAAATATGTGTTTTTAAGTGCTACGCCTTAGGATAGGTTAGGTTAAGGGAAGGTTAGGGGAGGATGTATTCCTGTTGAAATTTGTCTGTAAAGATAGTTTTCTGGTGCCTGAGAGAGAAGCCAAGGCCAGTGCATGTGTTCGAATGATCCAGAGTAAGTTTCTGTAGAACAGTGGCAAGTCAGAGTGTGTTCATCCTTGTGGAACAGCAGAATAAGTGTCGTTCTGAGAGCTTTTAGCAATATTTCCATTTCTGGGTTAGCTCAGAATTTGAAAAACAATGAAATTAGCTGTTTTTGTTCAGCATAAATACTTAAAATGCAGTGATGTTATTGGTTTTGTTTTGTTTTAAAATGCAATGATATTATTGGTTTAATTTTTTCTTTGGTATTTTAATTTAATACAGGTCCTGATATTGGAGCTTGTATACTTTGCTCATAAGTCTCCTTAATATACTTAATACAAAAATCTTTACAGAATCTTTTGCAGCTTTATGCTTACCAAGATATTTACTGAAGAATGTTGTTATTACCTACTTGGACTGTTTCAAAGTCCAAGTGGAGCAAAGATTCATGGTGTCCTAATTTGATGTGACCTACTCCTTGGGTTTGAAAGAACTGTCTCGAATGCCTCTAAATGCATGAAGGGCCTTCTGGTTCCTGGTTTATACATATATGATATTATTGTAGAGGTTTCTTTTTTATAGGCAGTTAAGTCCTCCAAGAAAATTAGGTGTCTTTGACTTCTAAGACAAGAAACTCTCTCTCTCTCTCCACTTCATGTTGAGCATGGAAGGGTTGCCAGGGTTGCCAGCTCTAACTCCCCTATCTTAGGACTTTTTATGCACCCACGGCTTTCATGATGGGTTGATCCTAGATTCCTACCCACAGTATTCCCTCTGGAGACCAGTCACCTTGTTACCATTCATCATCAACTGTTTCATTAGAATTTGGTATTTTTTTATCAGAATTGTACCTTTATTTTGTCTTGTATTTTATGTTGTAGTGCATATTCATAGGTATCAGCATACTATGCAGTTTATATATATAGCCCAAAGCTTTTTAACAGGGATATGCTGCTTCTGTTGAGTAAGCATAAAACATTGCTGGATTTTTGCACTAGCAGTCATGTTATAAGTTTTCCAAGTTTATATTCACTTGTCCCCTTTATAAAAAGGAAAAGTGCGTAAGAAATCAACCAGTTTCTTGTTGGTAGCCTAGGGTTATTTACCAGTGTGATACAGTACTATCCTATGTAGCCTCAATGATTTTAATGTTTTTCTTTTGTTTTCCCTTTACAGAAATGAATTTGACATTTGTGGTGCTCTTTGCTGCTAGCTTCCTTTGCACATTTGCACATGCCGAGGATTTTTATGAGATGCTTGGCATCACAAAGAATGCAGACCAGAGAGAAATACGTAAAGCTTTCAAAAAGAAGGCTCTAGAACTGCATCCTGACAAAAATACTGTAAGTTTGTATTTCATTGCAAAAGTCCTTCCAAGTGTGAGGAAACTTGTAGTAATGCTCAATAGATTTTTGCATTTTCTTAGTGAAGCTTTTTCTACATTTTGTATACTTTTTTGTTGTGGTAGAGAATGTTGTCTTTTTTCAAAAACGAAATACTTTGACTGGAATATTTCATGACTCATTAAACTAGTTTTTAGTTACTCAATGGAAAGTGTAACTTAATGAAACTTGAAAATACAAATACAACTGTAGAAATTTTTTATCAGAAGCATATATTCTCATAAATAGAAATAACTTGGAATTTCAAGATGTACAATGCATACTGATACTGTAGAAATTTTTATATTTTTAGAAAGCTCTGTGCAATCATTTTTTTGTAGTGGTTTACTGTTTTCGTAAATTTTGGTTTTGTATTTATGCTCAAAGTAAACTTATGCTAACAATAAACATTACCAAAGTCTTCATACAAAAATTACATATTGTTGTGAATATGTTATAGGTAAAGAATCTATGAAGTTTATTATTTAATTGATGAACTTGCTTGATATAAAATACATAATTCATTGCAGGATGACCCAGAAGCTCACAACAAGTTTGTTCGAATGAACCGAGCCTATGAAGTTCTTAAAGATGAAGAATTGAGGAAGAAGTATGACATGTACGGTGAGGAAGGCCTTGAAAGTGACAGGTGGGTTCTTGCCACTTAATTTTTTTTTGGTTTGAAGGAAAAAATAATGTAGGAAATTTGCTTTCATTTCAAGTTTCATGGATTATCATGTCTTGTTTAGGAAGCCCCATGAAATCATGAAGATAGGGGACAGATGACAACATAAACCTAATGGAAGTTCAGGCAGAAAGAACTTAGGACAGAGAAGAGTGGAAAGAACTTGTTTCACTTCTAACCTCTTGAAGGGAAAAGCAATGCAAAGACATTTATGATATGATAATGATGATGATGTGTAAGAATGTGTTTTAAAAATCTGTATACAGTACTCCATCATTTATTGATTAGAATGGGTTTTAGAGATGTTATATAATGTCATAGTCCAGTTAGTACTTTAGAGAAATATGAGTTAATGTTGAAGAGTTGAGCAGAAGTAACATATTTTGTGTAAATGGGGTACATAATTTTTATTTTAAAATATATTCTTATTAGGGCTTATATTCTTACTAGGGCTATAATATCAATGATAAATGTTAACATAATGGCACATTCACTCATATGAGTGATTGTAAGTGATTAAGAGAAACAGAAGTCTCCAGTGATTTCTATGAAATTGTGAAACTAAACTAACAAAATTATACTTACCCAAGTCATTGTTAGCTTTCCATTGGATGTTGGGAGGTGAGGAAGAAAACCTGAAAAACTCACTCTAGATATTTTGATTCAAAACTGGAAAAGCAAGTTGGGAAGAATTGAAACCAAGGTAATCATTTTTCACTGTGGTCTTCATAAAAATGGCATTCTTGTGCTCAATGATTTACATCTGTTAAGAGCTGATATTGTGATGTGAACACTCCTTGTTGCTGGCACAGTCAACCCAAAAGTATTAGCTCTTTTGAAGCCATAATAATGATGATTTTATATTATGGAGGAAATGTTGAACTGTGACCATGTGAAGGGACTTATCGCCACCAAGTGCAACAAACAGAATTTTGAACTTTATCAACACTTTGAACCAAAATGAAAGGTTACCTAAAACAATGGTGTGTTCTTTATAAATACTGTATGTATATGAAAGACTGGATCCTTGTTTGCACATCTGCAAGCATTTCAAGTTTCTTTTAAGATAGGGATGTTTAGCCTTTGATGTACTGATTGGTCTTAAAAGCTTTGGTATTTTCAGTGCATGTCAGAAATGGGACTTTTGGAAAGACAGGCTCCAAATAGCAATTACATTGTTTATTGCTGTTGAACTTTAATTTTTTATGTTGCTAAATCTTTGGACTTAAAATTCATAGGAAGTTTGCTTCACTGTACCTAAGTATGATTATGGATTGATCTAACAAATCTTTGCTCATTTCAGGTCTGGACACCAGTACCATTCTTGGAATTATTACCATGATAATTTTGGCATTTATGATGATGATCCAGAGATCATCACACTTAATAAGGCAGATTTTGGTAAGATAACATTGTTGGAGGTGTTAAAGTTTATAAGATTGTGATTTTAGTTAGTCAGTTAAGATAATTTTTTTCCAGTGGATATGTGATGTATTTTTAATGATGGATAGGTTTTGGATTTATTGTTTACTTCATATATGTAATGATAACTTGGTAAACACATTTAAAATAGAATTTTTGAAATGTTGCTTTTATTCATGAGATGTGTTCATTTGCTGTTGTTCCCTTCAACAGAGCAAAGTGTCACTGGATCTGAAGACATATGGTTTATCAATTTTTACCACCCTATGTGTTCACATTGCCACACTCTGGCTCCAGTGTGGCGTGAAGTTGCCCGTGAGCTTGAAGGCGTTGTTAGAATTGGAGCCGTTAACTGTGATGATGATTACCATTTATGTAATGCACAAGGAATTGGATCTTACCCATCACTTATATCATATCCAGAGGTTAGTATTGGCATAAGTGAGTTATTAATTGTTCAGGTATAATATTAGTACAGGTGTTCCTTATTTCTCGTTTGCTAGTTTCCACAGTTATTCTTTGCATTTTATCTACTATTGATGTCAGTATGGCTTCTGGGCAATTCTACAAAATGTAAAGTTTCATATACAGTAGGCATAAACGTTTAGGAACTAAAATTGTTATTAGATGAAGATTTCGTGACATTCTTGTTATAAGGTAATTTTTCAGTGTTTTGAAAACAATTCTTTTAGAACAGCAGTTTTTCTTATTAATACTAAGTTGTTGTAATAAAAACATTGTGCATATGTGACAAAAACTCCAGATTTGGCATATATGGATGCAAAAGTGTGGAAATTTAATTCATTTAAGGGACCACTTTAGTTTACTGTATGACAGCTATTGCAGCCATTTTCCAAAATGATTCATATATAATCCTCAGCATTTACAAGAGCAAACATTACTTAAGGTCAGCAGAACTTTTTAGTTTGAATAGAGCTAAATTAACATTAAAATGTGCATACATTTTTAAAAGTGATGTATGATGGCTATTTCCTTGTATGAATTATTTGTTAAACAAATAATTCATACACTACAAAGCCAACAGCTTAACGTGATATGAAACATGAGTCCAGCCAAACATAGTAAATATATTGAGCAAGTTAACCATGTTGTATTGATTTACAGTTTACTTTTGTATAGGGCAGTTTTCAATATGAGTCATTTTAGTGAGGAACTGCCTTGACAGATGCAGAGTTGTGTCTATGGCAGTCATACACAAATAGTGCTGTCCATAGAAATTATACATATTTGTATATGCATGACTTGTGCAATGAGCAGGATAGATAACCTCATAGTAGTAGTGTCCAGTATGCCCCATATGTCTCTTACAGTTATAATTCAGTCAAAGTAGGCTGCAGAAGAGAAAGATATAAGGAGACAGTGTAAATGTCTTACCTTACTGTATACCCCCAGTTAGACTATTCTTCTAAAGTGGCTTTGGTTGGTGGAATTGGCTGGCCATTGTTTTTCTGGCCAAAGAGTTTGTGTATGGCGTGGCAGTGTCTGTGCATGTGCTGACTCTGTCGTAGATCAGAAAAGTATATTGTCTAACAGTTATGTTGGGGATTAATAAGTTTAATCAAAAACTGATACATCATCCCCTAATAGATTGTAAATTTACTGAAGGCAGTATTTTAGTGCATCCATACCTTGAAAAGATTAAGAGGATGTAGGTCTCAGTACAGTACAGTATAGGGGCTTTCTTGTAAATACCAAGGTGGTTCTTTCCTTGGGCAGATAGTTCAGTGGCCTCTAATTGTTGCATAAGAGGTTATTTAAAGCTCAAACACAAGGTTTTTCAATTCTTTGCTTATTTCAATATATGGTTGCTTCTCTGAAGTATGATGGGTAAAGCAGAAAAGTTAGAAATATCACTTTCATTAAACAAACTACAACGCCTTTTGTTCAAACTCTTCTGGTAAGTGGTTAGCACCACTTTATAGAAAATGGCTGCTAATCCTGTCTTTGGCTATATTTGAGGTGACTAACAAAATTTCCATGCCACTGACTAGTGCACATGTATGCTAACTTTGAGGGTTGTCACAGTATGTACATTGTTTATGATATTTTTTGCTATGTTGCCCCCACTATGTTATACTGTAAATGCCATTTTGGTATGGTCTTAACTGCACAGATAAGTGAAAAGACTTGTAATTTCAGAGGACGTACTTCAGGCAAGAGAAGACTAAAGAAAACTTGATCAACTACATGCTGCAGAAAGTGCAGTCCAAAACTTTTAAACTGAGCTCTGGCAGTTGGAAAACTGTGATATCAAGAGAAGATACTTCCAAGAAGCCTTGGCTTGTCAATTTTTATGAGTATGCTGACGAAGAAGAGGACTTTTGGATTACACAAACTAAACTTAGTGCTATTTTCGTAAGTACTATATTTATATTTGCTTCTAAAAGTAAGTTCAAGAAAGTTTTTGAATGTTGGAGGTATGATCCTCTGGTGAAGTGTATAAAAAGGGTCACATTTAGTAGCTGGGTATTTGACATGAACTACAAAAAGCATATGTTTGCATATATAGGACCAGGCAAATATTTTTCCTTTGATATTGTGAATGGTTGCTGTTGTGAGATGGTAATGCAGTGCTACGATAAAAATATGTAGACCAATAGGAAGGGGTAAATCACCAGTAAAGTAGCCTGTGATACCCATGTATTCAGGTGTAAACTCACATTGGTAAGTATACAGTGAACCCCCCCGTATTCGCGTTCTCATGATTCGCGGACTCACATATTCGTGGGTTTCTCTGTGGAACATATCTAGCCATCATTCGCAGAAAATTCGCCCATTCGCGGTATTTTTCACTGAGAAATATTCACTAATTACTGCATTTTCATATAATTTTCATGAGTAAATGCACTTTTTTGTGATGAAACTATTAAAAAACTCAGTTATATGCATTTTTACAGGGTTTTTCTGTGTTTAAACTATCAAAATGGGCAGTTCTAAATGTTTTTAGAGGGGCTTTAAGTATTCGCCAATTTTAGCTATTTGCAGGGGGGTGTGGGACGCATCCCCTGCAAATATGGGGGGTTCACTGTATTGTCAATGTTACAATTAAAATATAGTACTGTAATGTATATGAATTTAATTAAGGACTTTTTCATATATGCTGATGCCTTAATGGACAGTTCAGGGGTCTGGCCTCCCTATTAGTAATGGAATCTGTTAAGTAATGAAGATCCAAGACTCAGTAGTATAGATTACACAACACCCCAGATTCAGCATAGCAGTTTTGTGAAAATCAGACCCATTCTTTCTTTCCTTTCTTGCTACACAGCATTATTTTACTGTAAGTTTGTAGGAGGGGCTTGTAAGCTTTAAATTCAGTTATGAATACAACAATGCAAGTAGGATTATAATGTAGTTTAGTATATTCACGTAAAAAATTTAATGAACATTCGTTCAAATCTTCAAAAAAATCTAATGAACACTTGTTCAAATCTTAATGCTTGTGTGGTGGGTTTATAAAAGTTATATTATGGTATTGTTATTTGGTATGGTGTACAAAAATTTACAGGATCCTTAAAATGTCCAAAACCTTTCATAAGTTACTGATTTATTATTATTATTAAGTAGATTAACCAGACCACTGAGCTAATTTATTTAGCTCTCACAGGGCTGGCCCAAAGGATTTGTCTTCATTAGTGATAAAGAGTAGATTTTATTTATAAAATTAAAGTTTTTTAAAAATGCTATAATTGGGTAAATTAAAAATGAGAGATTCTGAAAAATATTTCTGGTTTATTTTTTTCCCAAACTTAACATTTGTTGTGATTATATTTTAGACATTCATGCAGATTTGTTTTGGAAGATGTTTTATGGACAGATGCCTTTCCTGACTCCAACCCTCCTTATCTGGGTTGGGAAAAATAAAAAGCATAATCACTGCTAAGAATAGCAGTCCAAAACTATAAATCACAAACTTAGGGCTAGTCCAGTCCCCGAGGCAAATTTCTGCCTTACACATATAAAACAATTCAGCAAGGCTTCGCAAACCAAATTTCTCACAATCACCTGAGTCTCTTTCATGCCCAAATCCCCCATCCATCACTTTTCTTTTTATTTTTAGAAGCCACGTCAAAGGAAATCCTTGATCCCAGTGCTATTACAGTACAGTACTGTAGAGTATCCCTCAATTTCCTTTTCTTGTTCCTTCTTGGGGTCTCTTATAAGCCTTTATTACTTGTTTAATTTCTCCCCCTAAATGGCCACGTACTCTCTCGTCATGATTTTTTTTGAAGAATCGGTTTCACTTTGTATGGGCATGTGACATCCTTAGTCCTTTGTTCTTTTAGGGCAAGATAATCATATTTTCTTTCCCTCAAGTATTGAGCAGAATTTTTAAAATCTAGGCTGAAGAGTTTAATGTCCTTTGGCCTTTGGCAAATTCATAATATCATTTATGAGTACTGATATTACTTGCTCAGCTTCCAGGGCATGTTTCAGGAGGCCAAAGATACTGATATACATAATTACTTTTATTAGATTTCTGAGGGTTGTAGATGAATATCTGATATTCATGCTAGTGAACTCTAGAAGTCCACTAAAAGTTCTTCTCCTCACAAAACTCAGCTGATATTCCTGTTCCTTACATCAGCAGAATTTTTGTAGAAATGTCCAACACAATCTAATCATTCAACTTTTCTTCCGTATTAAAACTTCTTGTTGTTAACTAAGAAGTACACTGTAAGTTTGAAATTCATTCTTAAAGAAAAGAAACAAAATGGTTGTATGAATGTCTAGTCAATGAATTTTCCCTTGCACTTAACCGGAAATTAAATCTCTTTATAAGGCCAGTGAATAAAAGAATTTATCTTCATGTAAATAAGGATATTATTCATTACTAAACGAACATTAAAAAAGTTTGACTACATATTCAGTCTTACAACAGAGAAAATGTAGCACAACAAAAACACACTTACACCAGACTAAATGAGCCATGCCACTATGCAGGAAATTACACAAGACATAAAAGATAACATTTTAATAAGAAGTGCAGCCTTTTTGCAAGGCAACCAAATGCATGCTAAATGTTCATGTGAGTGGGAAAAAGGTACAGATGAGGTCTTGATGGGTCAGTTACCCTGAAGACAAAGAAGCCACCTTACAATGTTAGACCTGCAGTTATGAGTTGTGTTCATTTTAGCATCCTCTATGTCTCAGTATGCCTGCCAGATTATTCCATTAAAAGTGAAATACAGGTAGTTCTGTTTTTACAGGCTTGGACATATCAGATAAGTAGCAAAATCTGATAAGTTAAAGTCTGACAAGCTAATGTCCCTGTGTACTGGCTAGGTAATTCAGTGACACTGTTAGCAAATACTGTTTCAGTTCTGTTGAGTTATTTTACTCGAGTTAGAAATAAGTAATAGTAATCATACTTTATGGATACATTGCTGTGAAACAGTTTTAATTCTCAATTTCAGATATATTTATTTATTTAGAGGGTAGAAATAGTGTGTTTATGATTGGTCTTTTAAGTTTTCAAAAGTGGACTTCGTGCTACTAAATTTTCCTTTCTTTCAGGATGGATTAGTTAACATTGGTCATGTTATTTGCTCCAAGGACCACAAACTGTGCTCCAAATTTGACATGAAGTCTGGCCTGAAGTTCTTTGATGTTGATAAAATAGAATCTGGTGATGGAAAGCTAATATCTAGTCTCGATGCCCAAGAAATTGCTCGAGAGATACTTGCTCTTCTCCCAGAGATGACCCTTCTGGATGAATCCTCTTACAAAGTAAGTTCTTTTCATGTTTATTGTACTTTTAATAATGAAGCTTAACCCATGGAATTTTTTCTTGTGCATAATACAAGTACACTGTACTCAGTAATGAGTACTTTTCTTTTACCTTGATTTGATTGTAGTAATATCGTGTTTGTTTTATTCTCTTTATGTAGTAGAGAGAATATACTGATATATGTTAGAATATTGTATGCCAGTAAAAAGATGAACTTGGTAATTAACATATTTGCATATATTACTAGGTATATATGTATTAAATGTAAGCTTTGACAATAGAAAGCAGTAAACAGGCATGACAGTGGACAAATTTTGGGGCCAGTAGCAAGAAGCAAGTCATGGAATACTACTTGGAATGTGGGTAATCCCACTTGACTTGTGACTAAGGACAGATGACACTAGTTCCTTGCTTATACAGTTTTAGTTATTTTATCGGATTCCAGCTGGCACTAGAGGATTAGTCCGAATGTTTAGACCTCAGGTTTGTTAGTTATGAAAAATAAAAATTAATTTAATAAATTTGTCATTTTTCATAAATCAGAGAATCAATAGCAAATGTTCAAGATGCAGCTCATGCATTTTCATGTGTGTGAAAGATATAGATACAGAATTTTAGAAGGTTAATCTGAAAAAAATAAGAATAGATTGAACAAAATTTTTTATTCTGAATTAAAACTCTTTTAAAAATATAGTCCCAATCTACGAGAAATTCTGAAATTAAAACCAGGAATAAAGGAATTGTATATCCTTGTAAATAACCCAAACTTTTCTATGTTACTTCACAGAAGAGTTCATAATAGCCAGAGCCCTTTTAATATTTGAAGTGAATGTTGTTTTATCATTACCAGCCTAAAATGCAAGTGGAGGTTGGATATTATACAAAAGGATTGAGTGTTGAGGTGAATTGTGATGAAAACAGACAAACTCATCCATGTGCACATTCTCAAGCTCCTACCCTTTGTTGAAAGTAGAAAGTACAGAGTTGATACTGCATGTAAGGTTTTGAAATATAGGTTTTAGTACAAGAACAGTTTTAATTTTCTTTGTAAATTTTCAATATACTGTATTTTTATTTCACAGAACATAAGGCAAAAGCTGGATTCCAGAGAAGAGAATGTGTCTTGGCTTGTCCAGTTTAGCAGTGGCAATGACGATGATACACTTGAGGTAAGGTAATACTTCTTATAGGAACAGATTGTAAATATTTGTAGTGGGAAATGCTATGTAATATCAGCTGATGTTCCATTGCCACTTTCAAATTCTGCAGTAACTTGGGGTAATAAATGGTGTAACTGGTTGGTGAGACTTATTTTTGGATGGAATATCTCAATGTCACTCACCAACTTAGTTCACCTTTTATGTAGTCTTTAGCAGCAGAAGTTACCTTCTATTTTCAGTTACTTTACACAAATGATAATAAAATTTGAATCCAGCAACTTCTTATGTCAGCATTACTGCTATTGATTTGTCCTCCCTTCTGTTATTTTATTTATACAAATGTTTCATCGCCAGAACACCTATTCATACTTTTGTAAATGACATTCTTAACAATCAAGTCCCTCTCAGAAAACATTTCTGCAAGAGTCCTCCAGTCATATTTACTCCAGGCATTCTGTAACCGTAAGCTATAATGTCAGTCTCTTTCTCTCCTGCCAACTTTTGCACTTAAATCACCTGGATAACCTGCCCTTCTTTTTTTCAAAATCAAGTCAGGAATTAATTCAGAATGTACCGGAAGTTTCCTTTTTCTCTCACTCTCCATTCATGGACCATCTACACTTACCATCACAGTTTTTTTTTCTCCTGCCATACTAGATTTTAACTAGAAAATCTTTGGACTAATGCTTTTGTGCTGTTTCACCAGTCCCTACAGTCTTCCTGACAACAAAAAATGCTTCTCCTTTCTTTTGGCGTGCATCTCTTAGTACTTCCAGTCCTGTGCACTCACCACTATCTCATCAAGTGCCATAATATGCAGATTTTTTTTATTTGACGTTATGATTAATATTGGGAACTTGGATTTCCTCCCCAAAGTACTTCTTGAGGCAGCAGTGTCCAGGTAGTCTTACTTACTCACACTGTAGTAGCAGTCAGTTTTGAGTTAACTGATTGGACATGCCTGAGATGTGATGATAATAATGAATAATTGGACTAGGTTTGGTTTTGATGTGGAATGATTAATCCTGAACTAAATTGATAAATGAAATGACCTGAAAATTTATCATCAGTTTCAAAGCTAAACACCTTGAAATTTGCATAAATGCTTCAGGTAACTGTTTCTTAATTGTATTTACAGATCCGCAAATTACCCGCCCTTCTTCCCTCTCTTAATCTGGGGCGGATTGATTGCTCTACCATGAAAGTGCAGTGTGATGATCTTTACATTGCAAAGACTCCAACGTTTATTCTGTTTAAACCTGGCGGAGGCTATGAATTACACCATGTAAGAAATATTTGATTTCTTTTTGGGATTTTTTCTAAAGTTTTAGTATTAATGATTTTTCATGTATGTTATATAATGTTAGTAGTACAGTACATTGTAGTACATTGTAAACATATATTTAATGATGTTAACTTTGCAAGCCTTGCACATACATGGCAAATACTTCCCTTTTGAATCATACTCTCACATTCCAAAATTTGTATTTTTCTTTTATAATAATAATTGAATATTTTCTCTAAGATTAATTTTATTTTTCTTGGTAAATTATGGAAATAAAAAAATGTCAAGTCCAAACAGGAGTGTCTTCACTTTTAGGGGCGCTTATTGGCTCATGACATAGCTGTGTTTGCAAGGGAAGGGGCCTCCTCCACCAAGTTCCAGATCCTCACTCCTCAAGAATTTCCCAAAGTACTTCAGGATGGCTCAACATGGTTCGTGGATTTTTATGCTCCGTGGTGCCCACCCTGTATGAAGTTGCTTCCTGAGTTTAGGAAAGCCAGTAGACTTGTTGCCACTCCTGTTAACTTTGGTTAGTGTTTTGTGTGTGTTTGGAAGAACCCTTTTCATTTAACCCTGCAGAGGTTTGCCTCCTTTATCCTTTAATTAGGTGCTAAATCTAATCAATATTAAGTGCTCCCTTTTATAGTTACAGACTTTTAGAATACAACAAGCTATTTTACATTCTCTAGAGTATGGTTTTCACAAAGTACAGAATTATTACATAACTGTATAATTATTTTATTTATATTTCAAAAACAGGAACAAACCTTACAAAAGCCTAAACTACTAAGTTGTGCAGAGATGCTCATAGAATTAAAATTATGTTTACAGGGAGTATTGATTGCACAATGCATCAGGATTTATGCACAAAGTTCAACATTCGCCAGTACCCAACAACAATCCTCTACAATCAAAGTGTGCCGCATGAATACACAGGCCATCACAGTGCAACTCATCTTGTTGAATTTGTCAATGATACACTGAATCCTGTTGGTACGTAACTCTGCTATTATCGTAGTAAGTCCTTTTTTTAATGCTATTTTTGTAGCAATGGAAAGGGTTGAAGGTGAGCTCCACCTTTTCTTTTTCATATTGTGTACTTTTATTTTCTTCCAGTTCATTTGACAGGTTATTAGTTGTAACATGCTCTTTACTTAATAGTTTATTGCTTGTAGTTGATAGTTTAAAGATTCAGACAAAATGTACAATATACTGTATTGTGTTAATGGTTTTAGTTACAACGTTGACTTTTACTAAATTGAGGGAATTGTATAAGTCTTGTGTTTCTGATGTAACCGCCCCTGGTCCTTTCATTGAGATATTTGATAACATCCATGGTTTTGTTCCTCCACAGAAATTTCTAAACATCATTGATTTTTTCTTTTTATACATTTAATTTTCTGTATTCTATATTTTGATATTATATGCAATTGTTTATTTGACAGAACAATATGGTACACTAGTTTGTTAATAAAACATTTTTATAAATACTTTTAACTGTATAATGTTATAAAACCATTAGAAGTCCAGTGAAGCATAGCCTAGCTTGACTTTTTCAAAATTTTTTGAGTACTTGAAAGTTAATCTAATGGAACTGCCATTTTATTTAATCTAATGGAATTGCAATTTTATTTTTTTCAGTGGTAAGCCTTGACCCAGACAAGTTTTCAAAATTTGTCGCAAGCAAACCACAAGGTGAGGTTTGGGTAGTGGACTATTTTGCTAATTGGTGTGGGCCTTGTTTAAGCATGGCTCCTGAATATAGAAGATTTGCTCGCTTAGTTGCTGATATTCCTGAGGTCCATGTTGCTTCCCTTGACTGTGCTGTATATGGCGATGTTTGCAGAAGACAGGGCATTAACAGCTACCCAAGTGTTGTGCTATATCCATCTGAAAGTTATGGAACGCGCAGAACTGTGTAAGTGCTGCTTATGGGCTTCTTTTCTGTTTTTAATTAGTAGTTGTTGTGACATGACTGCTGAAGCTGATTTTCTACTCAATGGTCAATTCCTCTTCACAGAAAA
Organism: Macrobrachium rosenbergii; assembly: GCF_040412425.1. Classification (NCBI taxonomy): domain Eukaryota; kingdom Metazoa; phylum Arthropoda; class Malacostraca; order Decapoda; family Palaemonidae; genus Macrobrachium; species Macrobrachium rosenbergii. The sequence goes on from NC_089782.1 coordinate 39,044,654, forward strand.
TTCAGTGGATGGTCACGAGATGCAGACTCATTTCGGCAGTGGTTGTATTCAAACCTCCCTTCACGTGTAACAGAATTAGATGACAGCTCATTCGAGGAGGCCCTTCGAAGTAATGTGCCATGGATTATAGATTTTTATGCTCCATGGTGTGGACATTGTCAAGTGTTTGCTCCTAATTTTGAAGACATTGCTAGAGTAAGTATTGATGTGCTTGAGCAAAACCAACAGATTAATGATACATTATGTTGTCCATGACTGTCTTAGGGGGAACTAGTGTGTAGTCACTGGTTCTAACAAAACCAGTGCTCAAAAATTGAAGTTTACAGTTGATCCTTTTTATCCTTGAGGGTTAGGTTCTCAGCTCCCTCTCATCTTAAAAAAATATTAATAATTGCACACAGAATACTGACTACTTAAAAATTTGCAAAGTTATAAATTTAATTTATCTGCTAGTTTATGGTAGCCTTGAAATTCATGGTATGCATGTTCAATATAACTTTGCAAATGCTGACAGTATGTGTAAGTAGTCAGTATTCTGTGTGCAATTGTTAATATTTTTTAATGAATCCAAAAAACAGAATACTTTGGCAAAATAGCCTGCAATCATCCAAACCAGTGGCTGTATCTTAGAAATTTACATAGAATGGTAGAAAATGTGTTCATGAAACAATAAGTAATTTCCCTTACAAAATAGGAAGCAAAAGATGATAAACACCAATCCTCCCCTACCTTTATAATTCTTAAAAGTAAGATAAGTTTCTTTTAGTATGTTTACATAAAGGTAAACCCCTGCTTCTTGTTCCTGATCTTAAATATATTGCTTTTCAAGTGTAAATACATTGATAAACTTTACACTGAAGAGCACATCTGAAACCACCTGTTACATTCAGTCTCAGTATTGCTTTCGTCACTGTTCATTCACAGCATCTGTATGGCTGATTATGAGACAGCACCTTCAATTAATTTTCTGTCTTCATTTTCATTACAATGATTTTCAGTTCTCTCCTCCCCATTCCACTCTACCATCCTGTAGAAATTTCTAAGACAGTCTTGAAGTGATTGATGCATTCAGGCTGTAATTTATGCCTTGTGGCATTTGGCAGCGAAGGCTGGATTTTCCTTATAAATAATGGTGACTGGCCACAGTTTAGTATATATTATCAGTAAAACAGAAATAAAATAAGATCTCTATTTCAGGAATTAAAGGGAACCGCCAAGTTTGGAAAGCTGAACTGCGAGAGGTACGTACATACTTGTAGAGGAGCTAATGTTAGAGCATACCCAACAGTGCGACTGTATACTGGGTCGCTTGATGGGAGTCGCCAGAATGTCAATGGTATCACTTTTCCAAAGCTCCAAAAAGAGGATATAATTGCCCGTGTTCCAGGGTATTTGCCATTGAGAAAAATTAGCAAGCACGATGAATTATGATGAGACAGTGTGCTGTAATTCATGCATTTAGTTTTTATTTTGAAAGTAGTTTGTGGATACTCTGCCCTCCTGAGGAGATAAATGCAGCTGTTAATGATATCATTAAAATTTGACCAGTCCTTGTGGGTGATTTATTAGCGTGTCTAGTCAGAGTATGACAAAGCAAATCTAAATCAGGGGTTTGAATTTTTTTTACTAGTCCTTCATAGATTGTTAATACTGTAATCTTAGTCCTGTACTCTAATTTCGTACGAATTGATCAGGTAAAAGTTAAATTAGCCTTTGGATTGAATTTCTCAAGTGCCATGTAGTGCATAAATTTTTGAAATGTTTGACTACAATCTGTTATTTGCTTAATGTTTTTTTGAGCACTTCCATGTATCGCATAACATGAACAATTAGGTTATATTTTTATACTCAAGAGCATTGCAAATGCGTTTATGTATGTTTTTCTGAATCTCAGTATTTTATATAAATCATATTTTTATAGTGCTGGGACCTCATGCTTTACAAGTTACTTGAGACATTTGAAGAAGTTGAACAATTTCTGTGCTATGTTGGTAATAGCCCATAAAAGAAATTGTGGTGCTGAAGCACTATTTATGTATAGGAATTTACGTATAGGTTTACTTAAGAATTTAAGTTCCTTGATAATTATTTTGAATGAAAGGTGATTGTAAAGATTTCTGAGAATAATTGATTAAACTAAAGTGTATTTTCACTTACAGTACATTTATTGGCTTCAGAAAGAGCTTAGCTCAAGAAATTGACTTAGATTGGCCTAGTGTAAGCAAAATAATCTTATTAAAACATCTTCAAAATATTAATTGTTGGTATTTTTGAGGAACAGTTGGTCAGTAAAGCAATAAATATGGAAGTAGCAGAACTAGGAATATGCAGGAAATCGTGGAGAAAGGGGAATAGATGATGGCCTAGACCTAATGGGAATTAAGGCAGAAAGAGCACAGTAAAGAGAAGAGTGGAGGCAGCTCATTTCAACACCAGCCCTTAAAGGAAAAAGCTGACATAAAAATATTCATGATAATAGTGATTTATGGGGTAGGCATAAATGAAACAGTCACTTCATCATAACTTTAAAAGTAAGAAACTTATCAGACATACAGTAATTTAGGTTGAATGCTAAATTAGAATGTGAAGTGTATCAGACATTCTACTTAACAGATATAGGAAAATGAATGATGGTGAAAGGCTTGGTAAGATTGTTTTCCAATAATTAAAGAAACATTGTGATGCAAAAGGATTGTTATTAGTATGCAGTTTTACTGTTCCCAGATGTCAACATGGAAATGTGATGTTTATTATTTTACATTTGTGTTAAGTTAAAAATATTTGAATTGAATTTACTTGGTGATAATTGTAACGAATTTTCCAAATGCTTCAAATTGTTTATATCCCAGGAATTTAGTATCAATATTTGAACTGTATTGAGTTTTTTGTTTTGTAAGTATTGCGTGGCCTTATCTATCAGTATAATGAGCCCCTAATTTCACTTGAGCTTTTCAGCTTGGATGGTGTGGTACTAGTTGTGAATAGGTATTGGCTAGGGAAGTTAGTCTTGCTTTATGTCCAGCAAGGATCCCTCAATAAAGGATGCCCCACACTCACAGAATTACTTTATAAGTGTTTTCCACTAATTAAAGAGAGATTGTGATACAAGAGGATTGTTGTTTGTACAGGATGCAGTTTTACTGTTTCCAGACATAGATCTGGAAATGTGATATTTTTTGTTTTACATATGAGTGTTAACAAGTGTTAAAAATGTTTGAACTTGGAATTTACAGCCTGATAAATTTTCCACATGCATCAAAATGTTTTATATCCCAGGAATTTGGTAATAATTCTTATCCCAAATTGGATTTTTCATTGTGCAACTCTTAAATGACCTTATCGTGTTGGTTTTTAATTTCATAGGTTTTCAGCCTTTAGTTATGAAAATCATGCAGACAGTTTTCCCCAAACAATGTAATGAGTCCCTGTTTAGGTTGGATGGTGTGGTGTTAGTTGTGAATAGTTGTTGGCTACGGAAGTTGGTGTTGCATTAGTTTGCAGCTTCGCTGTTCCCAGACATCGATCTGGAAGTGTGATATTTTTTATTTTTCACTTGAGTCTTAGCAAGTGTTAAATATATGCAAAATTGGAATTTACTGTCTGATAATCATAACAAATTTTCCATGTGCTTCAGTGTTTATATCCTAGGAATTTAGAAGTAAGCCTTATACCGTATTGGATTTTTTGTTTGTAACTTGTATGGCCTTATGGTTGTTGGTTTTAAATTTTATGGTTCTTGCAGCCTTTAGTTGTGAAAATCGTGGAAACAAATTTGTCAGAGTAATGTAATGAGCCTGTATTTCACTTGAGCTGTTCAGTTGGATGGCATGGTGTTAGTTGTGAATATTTATAGGCTAGGGAAATTAGTTTTGCATTATGTCCACTGGGTATCCCTCAACATAAGAGACCCCCCTTAATCACATAATCAGTAGAATTAGCAGAAAGATATTTTCAAGTTTGTGGTATTTGTTACCAACTTGATCAGTCCCAGTCAGATAAGAAAAGTGAAAGGGTTTAAAGTTGCCCACTTGATCAAAATCATAGAATCACCACTAACCTGTACTTAATTTATTTATCAGATCTACAGTGATGTTTGTATTGGTATTAATAATGATTCATTTAAAATAGTTAATCACCTGAATATAAACCTCTTTGTTTTACCATCATCTGAGCCTCACAGAAATGCTTCTCTCTTGCAGCTATTGTTACTTGCCATGACAGCTAATGATAATTTTGATGTCCCAAATAGGGCCACTCCTCGGTTGAAGAGTGCTCGTCTGAGAAGAAGGCTCATGGTATCTTTCTTTGGTTGATATCTTTATTCTTGTCTAACACCCCACCATACTATTTATTAAAGCTAGAGTAAAAGAATAAAAAATAATATAGATTTGGTGGGGATTGATTGGATTTACACTAATTGTAGATAAACAAAAGTCATGAGGTCGTTGGTATCAAAAAATTTCATGCCAGTTGTACACAGTTCTTATTTCTGTGATAGAAAGATATGGAATTTATAGCAGAAGCCAGTTATTGGCAACAATTATACTTCTACAGCTAGTTTCAGAACTGGCTGCACGTGTAACCTATCAGTTAAAGGAGTATACACTCCTCAAAGTCATAACTCTGCTTGGATATTCATATCCTGCTTTTTACATTTTCTGTTCTTTATTATAAGCGACCAGCACTGTACCATTTAATTTTTGAAAAGCCCCCATTTGAGACGACTAAATATTTTCTCAGGATATATTACTGTATGAACATATACTATACATTAGAGTATATACTACACAGGAGAATAATTTTAAAGTGAAAAAACTTTATATCACATCTAGTGTGATATTCTAGCAGAAGGTAATAACTTTTCAATTAATAATATCATTCTCTTCTTAAACAAAATTAAATTGATAAGTAAAATATAATCTTCCCCCTTTTTTCCCTCCATTTTTTTTTTCTTTCCCTCTTGATTTTTTTTTAAGTCCCCCCTTTTTTTATTATTTAATTTAACTAAATTTTTTATGTACTCTTTCCCCCCTTTTTTTTCCCAGCCCGAGAAGAACCCTAAAAGAGTTCAGAGGTCTGGTTAAACAAATCATTTATAACTAACTAGTGTGTTGGATTAAAATGGTTACTTGTTATTGTGCTAAAATATCATTCTAGAAATTGTTCAGAAAATGTATAATGCTTTGAGTTAGCAGTATGTGATCATCACCATTATACATACAATACTGGTCAACTTTTATATGTACTGTATATCCGTTAAGGGATGAATTATGGTACCTGGTAATTTATACTTAATCCAGAAAATGGAAAGATCCTGATAGATTTTACAACCAGTTACCCATCCCCCCCCAAAAAAAAATTTAAAAGCAATGTTTTAAGTACAATTATGTATATGAATTGACCCTTAAATGGGGTTTAAGTGGAGTGAGTAATGTAATATTCTGACCTAACTCAAGCCAAAAGAAGAATAATGGAAATAGTCTCAGAGAAGGGCTAATGCAAAGTAAGTTATAAACCCAGTACCCATGACACAGCAGTTAGGTGAAAAACTAAAGGACATCAGGGAAAGGGATAAATCTTTACATTAATAGCGTGGTTGACAGGGTCGGACCCTGCCGAGGTGGAAGTTATCTAAAGCACGTCCCTAAGTTCCAGTGAAGGATGACCAAAATAATTATATACAAATTATACACATGTTTAGTCTTGTATAAATTCTGTAGTTTCTTTAGATCTTCTATATGAATTGCTTATGTTCTCCCAAGTTCTAACCATATTGTGCCTTCTGAAGGTTTTTATCGTTTTTATTTTTCCTCTGGTAATAGTGTTCAGTACCATATTTTATAAGCTCCTGTTATTTATTACTTAAAAGCTTTTTATTTATCAGTGGTTTGGTACACAAGTGCTATATTGCAAAACCCATAAAAGCTTAAATAGAAGTTTTTAAAAAATTATCCGTTAAGAGAAAATCTTATTTGTGAATTAGGATTGACAGCTTGGTGCGTTTTATCACTGGATGAAATTAATCTATAAATAGCTTTAGTGCTTCTTTGTCTTCCATTAAGTTTTGTGGATGCACTCTTCTAATGCCATTGTAAAGGACTTAGGAAACAATTACTCAGTAGTTTCATGAAACAATGTATGAAAAGTATCAGTTAGTCTGCAAATTTGTTTCATTACAGTACTGTATTTTGTTGACACTGCTCTGTTGCTTTTTGTAAGGCAGAGGCACAATAATGTTCTGTAAGCTCTGTTGGTTATATATATTCCAGTTTCCATTAATTACTAAAATGTTTAAGACATTTTGATGAATCTTCATGCAGATGAGTACCAGTGTTAGTCTTAATATTGTAATTATGGTGTTGCTAGTGTTTGAATCAGTACAGTATTGTAGAATATGGTGTCCATTGGCTAGAAGTTGCGCTGGTAGCCAAAAAATGAAGCAGCTTTAATTAGGGTAAAAAGTACTAACAACTTTGAGACAAAACACTTTAAGAGGGAATCTAATGTACAAAAAGAAAGCTGTATGTATTTAAAGAGATTTTTATGCAGTTATTAGATGCACTAAAGCTGTGGTTAAGACAGTGGTAGGTAATGAGAAGAATGTGAGGTAAATTATTTGTGCCCATCAAAGATCAGTGCTGAGCCCATTCCTGTTTATAATAGTAATGGAGGAAGCTTTTAATGAGTGCAGAAAACGAGGCCTTTGAGAACTGCAATGTGCAGATGACCTAGTGTTAACAGCAGAATATAAAGAAATACTCAAAAAAGTGGAAGAATTGGAAAGAGCAGAGGACTGAAAATAAACTTAAATAAAATAAATCTTACAGTAACTGTACTAGAATTAAAAGGCAAAAGTACAGTCAGAAAAGTTGTGTGCTGCTCTTATGATAAAGATGTTGATTGACCTCATTACTATGTACCAAACATAAGAGGTGATATCACAAGAGGTAAAGGTTACAAAATATAGGTATGGTGTAAGAGGTTTTCAGTGCCTGAAATGTGTGACAGAGCAAATGGGAAGGGAAGGAAGTGGAGAATGTTGCTGTGATGAGCAACAAGCTTGAAAAAAGTGAAGCATTTTAGTTCTCTTGGGGACACACACATTCGACTATGAAGCAAGAACTGAGAAGGCAGTAAGAAAAAATAGTTGCAGCATGTATGAAATTGATAAAGTAATACTGCAGGTAAATAAAAAATGTCCCACTGGTACAGTAAGCAAAAATGTGGGCAGAGACAAGGATTAAGGAGATTTTGGAAAAGTGTGATTATAGAATGATAAGATTCGTGGTCAGAGTATGGTGGGGAGATCGTCTTATGAATGAGGAAGTGGTATGGAGTTGTGGTGTCCAGAGACTGAAAAATACGTAGATATCAAAGATTGAGGTTATTTTACTTGTGATGAGAAAGGATGAGGAATAGTTACTCAGAAAAACAGCAGATCTGGAAGTAGCACGACGAAGACTTAGGAAGGTGGACATGGATAGATGAAGACTTAGGTGTGGTGAAGTTCAGACAAAAAGAACACAGAGGAAAGTGGAAAGAACTAATTACACCTCCTAATCCCATAAAGTAAAAATCTGACAAAACTATTATAATTGACTATATGTTTTATAGCATTATCACCTAAAATGTTAATAATGAAAAATTAAAGGTATCAGTCAAGATTGCAGATTTTTCAGGGGCTTGGTTTAAGCTTTGCTTTTCATTCTAAGCGCACTTAAAGCACACAGGAAGTAACAGGTATGTTGAGAATTTTACGTTGTATAATAATTTTGAGAACCTTAAAAGAATTTCCCAGTACATACAATATTGGGAATGTTGAGGAGAAATCAAATTTTTATCAATTTTATCATTTATAAAATATTTGGTGACTTTTTACAGGTGTTTTGTACATGAAAATTATATCAGTATATTTTTTAATGGTACAGTATATGATTCAGAATATAAGTTATTTATTGTACTCAAGCACTTTTAGTTTGCAGCTAGACAACCACGAACAAAGTAGAAAAAATATGCTTAATTTTATACAGAATTTTAGTGTTTGTTTGCATTTATTTCATTAAGTATCTTCGAGTTTTACATAAAAATGTACAGTACTCATTGAGAACATAACACTTTTCATTAAAAGTGGACGTTATGATAAGTGCGTGTGGTTATGAGTAGATAACTAAGAAAAAGAAACCCCTTGATTTTGCCGATTCTTACGTATAATTCTCTTATCATTAGAATTTTATGACATAAATCCCCTTCTTAAAGGTTTTACTGAACAGTTCAGCACAACTTTTGGGTTTATTGTACTAATGAATGTCTACATATTGATGATAAAGTTGTACAGAATTATCAACACTAAGGATTTTCTTTTTCTCATAAGAGCAAAATGCTTTGGCCAACTCTACCACCAATGAAGTAATTTCCAGAGTTCTTTATTGCATTATGTTTGGTCATTCCAAGAATTTTGTTTTCCTCTGTTATTTAAAGTGCACATCATCTTAACCATGTAATTGAAACAAAGGAAAATGACCATGGAAAAGTTGAGAAAGAAGCACTTTTTGTGGAGAAAATTTTCTCCATGTTCATTAAGTTTAAGACATTTTACCCAAAATCCTGTTTTATAGGTGCTGTTGAAATGTATTTGGTTATGGAAGACATTGTCTTGAAATCTCAGGCATTTTAATGTCGATAATGTTAATGGATGAGATGGAGGGAAGCAGTTTTTATCCTTAATTTTAAGGTAATTTATCAAACTACATTGCCTAAAAGTTGCTTTTTTTCTCTATGAACCGTCTTGCTGCCATGGCTGTGTGTTTAGAAATTTTCTGGACGACTGAGTTTCCATAGGATATTACACAGTAATGCTACCTGCAATATTTTTCATAGTTTACTGGGACAATTAACTCTTTAAGTATTAAAGTTATAACCTATCTGCCAATTGCTGACCTGTGATCTCATTTGATATGATAAACAGGTTGATTTGGTCAGTCAGGAGTTAATTTTTGGGAGAGGTCTCTTTTAAACCTTAGATTTGTCCACAAAAAAAATCCAGTGGTTATGTTGGGAGAGTATGAATTTGAATGTATCAGGAAACATCTAGTCTGATGGAATTGGATCCTTCATAGACATGATTGATACTGAAATCTGTCTCAGAATTAGCTGCTTTAGTGAAGGATTTTATGTTGTGTGTGTAGGACAGACATGGTGACTTTATAATCAGTTAAAACATACTGAATTGTCTGTAGACCATTACTCAACTTGGTGAGATGAGCAGAGAAAAACTTTGTAGATGTCTTGACCTGTACTGATTACTGGCATTTCTGTAGATGTCTTGACCTGTACTGATTACTGGCATTTCTGTACTAATTTGATGAGTGAAGATAAGGACCAATTTCGGCATAGGCTTGCAAGTAGGACTGTATGTACTCAGATGTCATAGATTTGTTATCTTCAGCTATTCTGGTAAGAGAAGAAAGTGATTTTCTTGGTTTAGCCCTGAAGAGAGACTACACTAAGGTTTACGTTAGTCCTTTGACACTCCGAAAATACATCCACTAGTATCTTACATATACAAGCATCTTGGCTAGCAAAACATGATACAAATATGGATTTATGTCATAAATGATACTACCTGACCTTTGTGTGTATTAGAAACAATCCAAGTATGTATTTTGGTGGTGAAAAATTTGGAAGTATTGTACTCATTTCCAGCTAGTTAAAGTCACAGCCTCCTGTTTTTGGCATCAAAGTTAATCAAGATGGCATGTACTGGGTACAGCATGATATCTATAAAAATAAATGTTACTTTTAATGCAGTGTGTAATGAGAATAATCCTATCAGGTCATGGTAATACGTATATGGGAAGGGCATTACCCCTTTTCCCTTAGTGACTGGATGAATATATGTTTGCTTGGCTCACCATTTATGTACCATATATATCTGTTTTTGTCACACTGTTACTGCCATTGGCCACCGTTCTTCATCTGCCAACTATGCTGCTCCAATCTACTTATAACAGTTAGGAGAAAATATATTTTGCTAGTCACCTTGGGAATGTAGAGCTCTTACTATGTGTATTACCTTTAACTGCCAGGGTTTTTCTAATTAAACCCTGGAAGTGCAGCTGTATATCTCCAGAGATATCAGCCTTAACCTACTAAGAGTTTTTGATGCCTCTGATAATTATGGACTTTGGCTCAAGGTTATTGTAACAAAATAGGGAAGGTACTCAAAATTCAATTAGATCCATGATATCCAAAGTTAGGTATATTTATTGTATACAAAATAATGGCCATAATTTTATGACATTTTTGCTAGCAAGATACCAGTGGCTTTAGACTTCTTTGCTAAGCTTCAGTGTTCTATGATTAGAGAAGTATAATGATGGTGCATCTCTAACTTTAAAACCAACATTTGTGCAGTCTTTCTCTTGAGCCAACTTGTTTTTAGTACTACAATTTATTAATAATGACAAATTTAGAAGTATTTAGTATGTAAAGATTCTATTTTCAGGTGTTTATGGAATAATATTGTTCTTTCTCATGAAGTCGGTGCAAGAATGGTGAACTGTAGGTCCAGACATGCCATGATGTTCATGTGGTCTTTGGTTATGTCACCAAGTTTTTGCTTAAGTTGATTACTCTGTCAATCTACAGACCAGCTGCAGCATTATTTTGTAGATCAGTAAAGAACATGAATGTAATTGTGGAGAAATTAACCATCAAACTGATGTACAAGGCAAGAGTATTTTGGAAATTCACAGTTGCAAACATCATAGACATAGCACACTGAAGAATGTCCTGGCAGAAGCTAAAGTTGCTAGTATCAATTCATGTGTATAGTTGTTTGGTATGAACACAAACATCTTACTGAGAATACTTTCCTTTTACCATTCTAGATGGTACATAAACTGTGCTTACATATGGTGATAAGTGAAAAATGCAGTAGGTAATGCAAAAGCCTTTCCATTACAGCTGGTTTTGCCTTGCAAGTTCATTCTCTGATGTGGAAAAGTAAAACTCAGTGCTTGTGAGTGAATTTAAGAATTTTCATTGGTTTTAAGAAACCTGAACCATTTCTTTCCTTCTGCATTTCTAATTGTATCAATGAACACTCCTTTAATCATGACACTACCCAACTGTTTATTGACATAACTAGTGTGGGTTTAAACTGTTCTCCCTATTTTCTGTATTCTCACTGGGGTTTGTTATTCAGATTCCTTTCATGGTCAGCCTGTTACAGTTGGTTCCATTGTAAGAGCAACTGTGCAAGAGACATGACACTTAGCCCTGACTGAGAGAAGCACTCCACTTCCACAAAAGTGTGCATAAAAAGAGATTTTCGATGTTCCCTCTCTGAAGTTCACTGTACAGTGAAATAATTAAGAGACCAAGAAGTGTAATGCCTCTTTAGCATTAAGAAAAGGATCCCAGGTTTCCTCTTGTCCACTGGTATAAGTTGAACAAGCATTCAAGCGACTTCCTTTCACCACAGCTGAAAAATAAGAACTTATTGTAATTTTAAGCTTATTCATTCAACTGAATTATTCTGTATTGTCAGAAACAAATTCAAAATTAGGCTCAAGGAGAATTAATGTTTAAAGCTTCTGCATTACATTTGGAACAGATGTAGAATGGCAAAACTGGAGATGTAATATAAACTGTTATAAACTGTGTACTCGTGATCAAGAAGTATATAACTAAAACCAATGCAAATGTTACTTACATGTGGTGTGCTTTCTATTTTCACCATATTTTAGTTTCATAGACATTACAGTATTTAGATGGAATCATTTAACTGTGATATGTTTTAGAATAATAAAAGCTACATAACATAATTGTGTTTCACTTTCTTCCCCAACAGGTGTTTCATTGTTACAGTGCTTGAAAGCTACTTAAGGAAGTTTAAATATAATATACTATTTAATGTTGTAATGGCCAGAACATGTTCATACTCAGTTATGGTTCACTGAAATTATTCTTAGAGTTTCATACATATTAAAGATTTTCTGAGAATCCACTGACTGTCAGTTTTAATGTAAAGGTAAATACAATATTCATACAGCTAACATTAGCTTTATACAAGCTGAAAGATTTAAAAATTTATGTTGAAATTATGAACTATGTACAAAAACTTGACCTGTACAAGTCTGAACTAAAGGAAAAACAAGTACTTTGTTCAAAGCAAACCCATCAATCTTTCCGAGCCAAAATCATGGTCACAAAGTCCCTAGATACGCAAATTCTGAAGTCTGAAGGAGAAAAATAGTGGGACAACTGAGTGACCACTACACATGTGCATCAGTCAGTAGAAGCTACCCAGCTCCAACTATGGGGTGTCTCACTACTGTATGCTTCAGCTGTTGGAAATCTAATCATGCACTGTAATTTTTGTTCGATGTCCTTTTCTGTGTTTTTACTCTATTCATACATAAACCTAATTCTGTTAATTTGCCCTTTCAGGTTAGCTTTTACTAGTAAGCTAGATGTCTTGCTGGCTCCCTTTGAATGAGTGAATTTTCCCCCCTTTTTTTTTTGCAATTCAGTGAAGAAGTTCTGCTCTAGTTAGATGATATTTTGATTATTGTCATACAGCAGTTTTTTGGTACTTTGTAAACTTGACTGTTGGTCTGGTCTAACAACAGTTAACAGCAATGGACAGGTTTGAAGGCAGGTCATTTCTGCATTTTTTTTCCTACACTAAATGCTGGTGTTTGCCTTTTGCTGATTTGTGTTGGATTTGAAATGCTGCATTCATTTTTTGTTCTGGATATCTGTTATACTTTGTACTGCTGGCTGTAATTTATAATTGCATAAATGACTTTTCCTTTTCAGTTATAAAAATGGAAGTAGTGTTATGCTTACAGTTCCTTTCTCTATTTGTTAATTCAGTCAGCTGAGTAATGCTGTGTAATGTTTCTAAAGTGACGGGTTTGTACCCGGTTTAAAGGAGCTGTATAAATTTTCCATATTTGCAAGTCAGTGAACTTTGAAACTAAAGGATTTGAAATTGGTTCTGTATGTTTCACAAAATCCTTAAATATACTTACATTGTTTCAGTGTACTGGCAAAGAACAACTTCAAAAACTAAGCATAGAAACCGTACACAAAGGTACTCAAAGTAAGGCAGATGATACAATTGATGTTAATCACCCTGTGAAAAAAAATATATACATTAAAAGTTTATTCATAATATCTTTCCACCTCAGTTTAAGTAAATTTGTACATAACTTGGTAGTTGTAGTACAGGTATTGCCAGTTTTGTTTTTTTTTTCTTTTTTTTTCTTGTCAGGTTTTTTCTTGTCAAAATACATTTTATATCTTATATGTTAATGCTAAAATAATTCTATGGTATAAATTCAACAAAGGACAGTGGTTAATACCTTAGATATCAAAAGATTAAATTTTTTAACTTGAACAACCCCAACATAATCTAGAAAAAAAATTAAATGAGCCATAATAAATGCCATGTAGTACAAATATTTAAGCTTGAAAATCATTTTATTACAAAGCATATTATAATAAACAGGATTAAATTCATTATAAAATAATTTCATGTCATTTAAAAGTTTGATGTTAAAATTTCCCTCAACTCTGCACCATATACCAGAATTTCCATACAGTCAGGGATCAAAAATTTTGCCATTTTTTCAACATTTTCTGAAATTCTTAGTGGTCCTTGTCCTGCTATTTCCATAAATTTGATATTTCCATTTTCCAGATTCTGGATCTTGAGAGCTCAGTCTTTTTTCTAGCTTCATGCCCAAAACATCTCAGATGAGGACTGACTATTTTCCAGCTTTATGTCCAGCCACCTGAATCCTTCAGAAGTCAAGACAATTTTCCAGCTTTATGTTTATGTGTACTACTGTAATCTTTAAGATCGTCAATTTCCCATCATGACCAAAGTGTTAATCTTTGAGCTGTCTATATTGTCCAGCATCTGGGCATTAAATCTCTCAGGAGCATCATCAGTAGCATTTTCCCAGTGCAATCCAGGTATGGTCATGTTTCAGTATTTCAGCAGTCGTAGCCCCGCAGTCTTCAGTTTTTTGCAACAAATGCCCATGTCACTGCTCTGCATCAGCTACTAGCTCTGTTTCATAATGAAATACTCTATATTCACAAGTAGTTCAATGTAGTATAGTCCTTTTGTTTACATATTCACCCTATGAACTATGAAATCAAATTAAATCTGTTAAAAGCTATAACAGAAGGCATCTATACCAGGACTTCCCATAAAAAACAGTACTGTACAGCACTGCTAATGTCCTTGAAAGGCCTTTGGTTTATATATAACATAATAGTGTTTCTGAGCAAAAAGCTGAATTCTGTTTACATGTTTTTTCAACTCTCCCTTTCTCCCAAAAACCATTTTCTGTTTGATGGGCCTTTTTTTTCTCGGTACTTTTAGTAGGTTTTTTTCCTGTTCAGACTTCTCTTTCACACCATTCCATTTCAACATTACTATGGTTATAGTATTAAACAGTAGGTTTTTTTCCTGTTCAGGTTTCTCTTTCACACCATCCATTTCAGCATTACTATGAGTATAGTATTAAACAGTACTTTTTTTCCTGTCCAGATTTCTCTTTCACACCATTCCATTTCAGCATTACTATGGTTATAGTATTAAACCCTAAAAAGAAAAAAGTCTGGAAACACCTTGGACTGTGGTCTCTCTTCCTCCCTGATCTTTTTGAAGTGATGTTGAGGACAGGTAATCAAATGTTTTATCTAAGATCTGCTTTTCCCTGTACAGGGTTAAATACAAAATGAATTCTCTCCATTGTCTTCCATCCTTTGCACCTTCTGCCTGATTCCAACTCCTATTAGGTCCATCTCTGGTCCTGGTAGTACTATTAGGTCCATCTGGTAGTAAGTCCCAAAGAGGTTCAACTTACCCATTTGTGAAAATCCTACCCAGGCTTTTGCAAATATTGTGCCTTTTATTCTGCATAGTTGCTTCTCAGAGTAAATATGTATCACAAATAATTTTACTGTACACTGTTCCCTCACCCTTTCCCATCAGAACAATAGTGCTATGTGTATAGAGCGGCAATCAGCAAAGTAGAGTCCCAGGCAAAGTGTCCCTCCAACACTATAATGCTGCTTTGTTACAGCTAGTAGTTGCCCAACCACAAATTTGACTGGTCTAACTCTTCTACAGAATGGTGGTTGAAATCCTTCAAAGATAAGACTCAGACTGTCTAATGATAGCACTTCTCTTCAGATGAACATGAAATTAGAATTTTGCTTCCACAAATGCATTGTTTCATAAGCTAGAAGCAGAATTTCATTGGTTTTGAATGAACAGTATACAGTACAGTAAAGTAATACTGAAGAAGGAATATACAGTATAGCAATACTGTCACGTTAATGGTTTCTGCGGGAACTGCTGGTTCCCCCTCGTTCCCTTTTGTGGATTGCTGCCTCCTTACCTTCAAGTTTTTTTGTTTTGATGTTCTCGTTGAGCTGCCGTTTTTCTTTCGCCAGTCGGGTCTGGTAGGGCAGCGGGGTAGCGGCAGTGGCAACAGCAGCAGGCAGTTTTGGAGTCGGCGTTGGTCGAGTTTTTGAGCAACAAATTGGAGCACGCCTCTAGCACGTCGTAGAGGTGGAGTGTGACCATGGTAGTCGTGTGACCACGAGCTGCTCATCTTTGTTGACAGCGTGAGGCTGTCCTGACGTCTCCATCGGGGTAGTCTGGTTTGTGGGGTCTTGTCCTGTTGTGCAGCTGAGGGCTGTCTTGGTGACCCGATGGAGGACGTATTTTTGGTATTTTTTCTGCCTGCTGTTGTTTATTTTTGCCTTTTTTTTAAAGCTACCTTTTTTGTTTATTTTGACTTGCTTTTGTTTTGTGGTGCCTTTTGGCTTATTTCTTGTATTTATGGTTTTTTTATCTTTTTACCAGACCTGACTCACTTGTAAATATTTGTAAAAATAAATTAATATTAAGCTTATTTTATTGTTTTTGTTGTTTTCTCCTCCTTTGTTTGTTGCTTCTGCCGTCAGTCATGACAGCCCCGTCCTGAGTATGTTAAGAACCTGCATAACGGCCCACTCGGTCGTTACAATGGCGACCGTGACAGGACGGCTCTGTTTTGGCTGGCGGGGTTGTTACGGCATTGGAGGATCATGAAGTGTAAAAAAAAAAAAATAATCTTTTTTTTTTTTTAGGTGGGAGGTGTCACGTTAAGTGATGGTTTTGCGGGAACTGCTGGTTCCCGCTTCGTTCCCCTTTGTGGATTGCTGCCTCCTTACCTTCAAGTTTTTGTGTTTGATGTTCTCGTCGGTGAGCTGCCGTTTTTCTTTCGCCAGTCGGGTCTGGTAGGGCAGCGAGGTAGCGGCAGTGGCAGCAGCAGCAGGCAGTTTTTGGAGTCGACGTTGGTCGAGTTTTTGAGCAACAAATTGGAGCACGCCTATTGGAAGGGTGGAGTGTGACCATGAGTAGTCGTGTGACCACGAGCTGCTCATCTTTGTTGACAGCGTGAGGCTGTCCTGACGTCTCCATCGGGGTAGTCTGGTTTGTGGGGTCTTGTCCCTGTTGTGCAGCTGAGGGCTGTCTTGGTGACCCGATGGAGGACGTATTTTTGGTATTTTTTTTTCTGCCTGCTGTTGTTTATTTTTGCCTTTTTTTTAAAGCTACCTTTTTTTGTTTATTTTGACTTGCTTTTGTTTTGTGGTGCCTTTTGGCTTATTTCTTGTATTTATGGTTTTTTTATCTTTTTACCAGACCTGACTCACTTGTAAATATTTGTAAAAATAAATTAATATTAAGCTTATTTTATTGTTTTTGTTGTTTTCTCCTCCTTTGTTTGTTGCTTCTGCCGTCAGTCATGACAGCCCCGTCCTGAGTATGTTAAAGAACCTGCATAACGGCCCACTCGGGTCGTTACAAATACACAAAACTCTTACTTCTTCCAGAATGGAGGTTCCCTTAGGAAATGTGCGGCAGCAGCTGCTTGCTGTTCTTCGGTTCTTTTAAATTTATCTACACTACTGGTTCCTGCATTAACAATGGCAACTACAGTACTTGTATCTGTAGACGATCCTGACAAAAGAGGGCCAGAGTTAAATGTCATCTATTATCCATTATCTTACAATAAGTTGGGCAAGTTAATGAAACTGGTGCAAAGTACTGCACAATAGTCTGCTGTAAATCTTGATAAAAGCTAAACGGTTGAACAGATTATGATTTACTGCTATGCTGCCCGTAGCCATCATATTAAAGTAATTAACAGTAGTGTGCCAAGGCAGTGCATGTGCTGTAATTTAAATATAGTGATAAATCTATTAAGATTATTACATCAGAGAACAAAAATATAAAAAAACTTCTAATAAAGAAAAATGCTCTTAATTCTTCCCAAAGCAAACAAACTTGAATAAAAGTTTGTGGAGGAGGGAATTACCTGGGTTTGGTCACAGAAGTCTCATGACTAAATAAAAAAAAATATTTTTAAGGTTTAATTAGCATTTTAATGAAAATAAAAAATCAGAATTAATACCGTATTCTCATAACTGAATGACACTGAGCTTGAGCATTATACCCGAGTACAAACCACAGATTCATTTCGAAGCATTAAAAAAATGTATTATTATTATTATTAATGTTAGTGGACCCCCACCTATTCACGGTTCTGGATTCGCGGATTTCTCTGTGGAACATATTTACACATTCTTCATGGAAAATTCACCTATTCGCAATATTTTTCATAGAGAAATATTCACAATTTACTGTATTTTCATATTTTCATGATTAAATGCACTTTTTGTGATAAAACTATGAAAATATTCAGGTATGAGAATTTTTTGAGAGTTTTTTGGTGTTTTGAAGTATCAAAATAGGCAGTTATAAGCATTTTTAGAGGGGTTTTTAAGTATTCACGGATTTGAGCTATACAAAGGGGGTAGTGGTACGCATCCCCTGTGAATACCGGGGGTCGACTATTAGGTACTATTATTATTATAATTATTATTTAGCTGAAACCACTATTGGGGTAAACTCCACAACTTTATATGGATTCATCAGGGTTTCACCTGTTGGTAGAAAAAATTATACCTTAACAGATAACAGCTTTATGAAACTTTAAAAATAGAAAAATTGGTAATAAAAGCAAAACTGAAATTACCTTCAGTTAGCTGAATATCATTTGTAGAACTATGCTCTATGTTTTCCGTCCTATTTAATCCTGAGCTCTTCCCAATGGGACGTCTTACCCGAGGATCATATCGACTAGAAAAAGTCAGGCGATACAGCTGTAAACAAATTACAAACATTAAACCATTTACCATACTTTCTCACAACTACATCGAGCTCTGTACAGATGTGTTTGCATGGTCAATAGAACTGAATAAATTACACAAAGGGAATAAAATTAAACATACCCTACACAGTACAGTATTCACCTAAGAATTCATGCTCAGGCACCCATTCTATTATTATGTAGTCTTAGATTTATCAACCAGTCCTTGTACCACCTGCATCATCGCATCAAAGAATGTTCAGTCTGTTGCATGTATGGAAAACTGAATTCTTTTTCCAATGTTCCCTTAACAGTAACTCTCCTTCAGTCTTACTATATAAAAAATTCAGCTGCATATTTTCAGTACAGTGTGTTGTTTACAAGGTCGTTTCAATCAACTAAGTAACTTGAAGAAAAACTTATAACTGATTGTGGCAGCTGAATCCTCTTAGTGGTGTAAGACTAAAGAAATACTACTGCTGAAGGAATGTCAATAGAATACCAGCATAACTTGTTAATTTTGTAATTTAACATCTTAATTTTGCATGTTTAAAGAAGCAAAACTATCCTCTAAGAATTTATCTCTATGTGCCCAAATACCTCTCTCTTTCAGGAATGAAATCCAGCAATGTGTTGTTTTAACTTACTCTCCCTCATTACTTACGCATTCATCTGGGATGGGTTCTGTCGTGATGGAAACGCAGAAGGCCGTAACAGCAGTAACAATCCAACACAAAAAACAAAAATGAAGGTAATGCACACCACCAATTACATTCTTCACTAATTCTGGTCTAGGGTCAGGATCACCTGAAAATAAATGTGTGATTAGTATTCTCATACAGCACATGTAACTGAAGTGCTGTATACAAATGGTATTCTTTCAAAGCTCTCAGGTCAACTGGAAGTAGTATACTGTACTACAGTCAACTGGAAGTAGCGTACTATAGTGTGAAATAAAAAGATGCTTCACTCTACACCAATGAAAGATTAAAACTCCATTTATAATTCTTTGCATCTGACCAAGGCAACATTAACATATAACACCTTGTAAACTGATACCATAAATAAGGATTACAGTATACTTCAGTTGACTGTAGGAGACGATTTCTAAACTATCATTATGTAGAGTGCAAAAGGGATAATTCTGCAGTTTAATTCTTATATAGAGCACAAATACTATAATGATTACAGTGAATCTGCAATTCTACTTTTCATTAATTTTGTATAAGATTATATGGGGGGGTTACTGTCATTGTGTCTGCTGTTAAGCAGCAAGTATTTTCTTAATACAAGCCTATTCAGGTTCAATTCCAAAGCTCATGATCTTAGACGGTGGCCACTTACATTATTTTCATTACATGAATTTCGAGGACCTTACTAATGTTCAGGGTGGAATTCTCCCCTAGTTTTCAACGTCTCTATTTAAAGTCTTTAATAGCATAAGAATGATATTTATTTCTCTGTTATTATTTCACCCCGGCTGACATGGGTCCCCGATCCAGAAAAAATATATTTTGACAAAGGAAAAATCTATTTCTGAGGAGGGGCCCGAATCTGATGACCCACCTGTTTTCATTCTCTCCCTCCCATGGTAAACATCATTCTAGTGGGGTGGGTGCTAACATGGAATGCGACTAGTGTTGCCTTGTGTACAGTCCGCGAGTAGTGCATGGGCTTGTATCGGCACCTCTCTCGTTGGGACTTTTGACATTGGGAATCTTTATAGGGCAGGGTCCGTGATTGTGACAATCTCACCCTTTACCATATAATAACTCCATTTCTTGGAGCTCGCTCTGGGGGTAGTAACCCCAGCTTTACATTTAGCTTTTCTCTGGTATCTAGCAACGGAATTACCTAGAAATAAGTGCTGAATGGATTATTTCACCGGGTGACACGGGCCCTCCCAGAAATAGATTTTTCCTTTGTCAAAATCCTTTTTGTAGTCAACTTGAAATATCCTCAGGTGTCTTGTAACCAAGGATTACAATAACAAAAATGTGTTAAAAGCCTTGTAACAGGTAAGCCTAGAACTATCTGGTAAATGTGTTAAATACTGAATAATTTAATGAAATGAAATATGGTTTAACAGTAAACTGAAACATGAAGATACTTTGCATTCAAGATAAAAGTACCTGTACATGAAATGTATCGTTTTACATATAATATGGCAAATAATTAAAATGTTTTTAATATGAAAAATGGACAGAATATTTAAAAATACAGTAGTGAAGAGTGTAGGGTTATTACTTAATACAAAAGGGTTACATTTATTTATAAAGAAAAAAAAAAAAAATTTAAAGACAGCCAAAATTGATTCTAATGGTCAACAGCTTAACAAACTTTTGAAATAGTACAAAACAACTGAAACAGAAATTGGTGAAATAAATATATATCACTGAATTAACATTAAAATTATTGTAATGAAACATCGATAGAGCAGAAGTCAAAGGACAGTAAGCAGAAAAAGTATTGAGCATACTAAAAGTTTTTAATCTGCATTTGGAGTAATGAAACCGATTCAGTTAATGTTCACAAGCGAATTCTTATGACCAAAGTACTGACTATAATTATAGACAAAATTTTAAGAGATGTGATATGGGTAAAATGAAAGAATCTGAACTAAGATAACATTAGGAAAGGTTACCTAAAATACAATTAAAACAAAGGAGTATCAACAAAGCATTATCTGAAACCCAGTCATTTGAAAAAACTGAGGATTTTAAGAACCAAGCTTAGACTAATGGAATGTATTTCTAAATGTTGAGCACAGAGAAGCAATAGTATATTAAGTCCAAAAGTATCTGATATAGATCAAATCATAGCTGGGGAATTTCGAGAAAGGATCAGTGAATTTAAAGACAATATATCTTGAAATCCTTTCTTATTAACGATGCCTAAATAACACTGTTAAGTTGAACATGCAGAGTAGGCCTATTGTACTCGAAGATATACCGAACAAGTACCGTATATAAGGACTATGATGTAAACCAGTTAGTAATAGTGATTTTCTTTTGAAACAGCACCTTAGCTCACTTTAGTTTGCCCATGCTTTTGCTTGTCTAAAGTTTGTTTATTCTTACAAAAGATGTTTACCTGAACCACAAGCAGGGACGTCATATGCAAATTCAGCAACAAATCGGACGATTCCCATAAGTAAGCCAACCATAAGTCCCCAAAACGCTCCCTGTAGAAGGCAAAATACCCAATGGGTTATGAAGACTCTGGTACAAGGATTGTAATAGATTCTTAGTAAAAGCTATAAAAGCATATCAATGCAAGCTTTTTTTTTTTTATTTAATCATCGAATAAATGAGGAAGTGTATTTTATGTAGAAGTCTGCAAGCAGATTCTTTAAAAAGGTACACATACATCTGATCAGCAGGGTAATATAACTATCTCCATAATCTTTAATAAAACTGTCTCCATAACTTAACTGAATAACTAATTGTCTAATCATGAGACTGACCAATTTCAAGGATATTTGATTAATAATTCTACTATATGCTGTAAAGTGCAATGGGTATCCATATATTCTGGTTCTGTTTTGTATGTAACACAGACCGTCAATAAGTAATGAACTGAATGCTTACCTTCATAAAATCTTATAAAGAAGAACCTATTAAAGAACATAGTATTTTACACTATATACCATAATGTAAAATACAATGCGAGTGCAAAATTACTTGAATAAAAGCCCCAAGCCTATCACTTACTCACTGAAACTAGTACAAATTGTTAGTGCTCCTATTTAGTGCACCACAGTAAGTCTTATGAACATTTAATAAAAATATCCCAGATAGCAATTTCTCCTCATAGTCAGAAAACAAATTCAGACAGTAAATCGTCCAGTAATTTCCTTTATTGCTCATATGTACTGTAACTATAAAAGGGAATCTATTCACCATCAACTGTGAGGTCAGGTATATTTCTGATTCTTCTAGCATTTTAAAGTAGTCACCAATGCTTTTGTGCTTGAGCCCATCATGAGCCACAAAACATGTTATTTGCAGCTTGAATATATCCAGTGATGTTTCCTTTCATATTACACCTTTTTTTAATTATTAAGCTCACACATGTATTGAAGAATCCATCTCCTCTTTTGCATGACTATGTGTTTTCACACATTAGGCTATAAAGTATTGCCTGATGCCAAGGTTCCCTATCTCCTCCTCCTCCTCTCTAATTGGATGCAGCCACATCAATCTAAGCAAAGCTCAAACTGAATAGGGTGGGTTGAAGTTATTGACCATTAACCCCCATGGAGGGGACTCACTATCTTTTGAATATAAAAAGCACCTATTTGTCAAATTCTTAACCAGATGTTTCTCTCTCACCCATGTAGCACACTAGTAAACCAACAGTTTTATCTGCAAAATCTGAATTTTAGTCATTTTTTGCATTTACTTTGCTGGATTTTTTAGTTCTTGAATAAAACTACCAAAACTGATTAGTTAGGGTTTCTAACCTATCCATTTTTCTTCGTTTATCAGAACCCACAAGAGTATTTGCCACTACAGTTTTGAAAAGATGCACCACTTTTCACAGGGTGTTATGACCTACCTTTTCATTAATTCTTTTGCAAGCAAGACCAATGACATAAATAGCACAGATTGGGGATGCCAAGAATGATATCACCATGTTGATGTAATCGAAGAGCTGTGACTTGCCAGTGTTCCTACAATTATAAATTAAAATTAAAAATTAAAACTAAAAATTTTTCTGTCTCTGAACAAGTTTACTTATGGAAAATTCTTCTGCAATATTTATGAAAACCAAAGAAGCTTTTTCTGCATCGTAAACAATAACATGGACGCTAAGCACCAAAAAATCCCTGGAATATCCACTCATACAACCTTACCAGGTTTTGTAAATGGCAGCTATCACAAGAAAAAATTAAAGTTAGTTCAAAGCAATTCCAGACAACTCGGCAGATAGTATAACCAAATTGAAAACTAGGAATATCTGATTATTATTCTTATTTAATGTTGAATGGTACAGGTAATACTATAATGAATTATCATTTGCAACAAAATTACAAAAGTAGGAATGATGGAGTTGCTTTTACAATAATATTGATAATGAAGTGACTGATTAGACTGTCCATGCCCAGAACCTTGATTGAAATTTAACAAAGAAAATTCCTAATATTAATGTTGCCTTCTTCATACTGTAATGTAAAAATGCGTAAAGTGCTAATTATGATGAAATAAAAATTAATTTAACTATGTTCAAAAAAGATTAAAAAAAAATCAAGCAATCATCAGTTTTCAACAAAAAAGAGGTATGTAGTTCACATTCATAATGTGTTTGAAGAGTATGATTATGATCATCATAATGTGTGAATAAATGACTTGATTATCCAGAATTCCAGATTATAACTAATGTTTTTGACAAATAAGAAGCTACATTCAAAGAATACTTACTGTATTATGGGAATCCATAGAACAGAGGCAATGACCATTAAAATAACAAAGAGACGTCCAACAATGATTAGTTCTTTTTCTGTTGGCTTTGAATTCCCAAACTTATTCAGGCAAATCTTCTTCCTCAACAATGTCCAGAGGTCAATTGTGAAGATGGTAGAGGCTGAATTGAAAACTGATGTTAGGGATGACATGAGGGCAGCCATCATTACAGCCACCATTAGACCTCTGAAGCCTAAATGAAAAATAATGATCATTAACTTCTTCAAACATTTTAAGGATTGGTAAATTTTCATAAACATTTTGTGTAAGAAATAATTCCATGGTATTCAGATCACTGGTTTCCTTTCCCTGTAGTGACTTTCCCCTCACATATGGCATTTGGAGGTCTTGTCCTGATCAGTACTACTGTATAAACAAACGAAAAAAACCCATTTGAATGGCAAAATGTGAGAATGGCCAGTCAGAAGCTTTAGCAAGGGAGGTGGTATCATAAGGAAATAACAAGCAAACAAACACACACAAACTTGCATCTACACAAAAAGGCAGAGAAGCAGAGTGCCATATCACAAATTACAAATGAAACTTACAGTTTCCACTCCAGGTATGACTTCTACCTCCGATTCTAGTGGGCTCCCATCTACTGTTTAAATCTATTAGGCATAAACTGACTGTGTTTCCTATCTTTGTTCTTGGTCAAGATTGTGAACCTATTCTCCCTGTCCTTGGTCTGTTCTTGATTGTCTGTAGCCTAAGTCTCCTATATGTTCAAGGTTTTAGTTCAGCTTCTTCTACCTACAAGTGGTTCCCTTCACTCCTCACATGTTATTATGATGTCTAAAATTAGACTGTAACAAAGACCTCTGGTACAGCTACCATCTTTTCCTACCTCCCACCTCCTCCATGTACCGTATATAAACTACTGTTATGTTTTGTCCTTCTATGTATCATGGCCTTCTTATTCCATAACATTCTCATTCGACATCTATCCGTGTAGATTCAGCCAAGAGTCCTCTTGCTTGCAGGGGAAAGGAATCTCAGAGTCACAGACTGACGTGATGGAGTGGAGCTTTACTTTGATCATTACCTCTTCTTCCTGTTATAGCTTCCTGTTTTATAACTATCCCATTTCTGTCCAGACCAAATGACACACTCAAAGCAGTCATTCTGTACTTTGTGCCTAGAGAAGCTAAAGAGTCCCAGCTATTATTTCCATCTATCAATTGAAACATGTTAATAATACCTTTAGCAATAAATTAGATGTAATATAACCTTATACCATACTCTAGTGTACCTTCTAGCAGAAGGCATATTTAGTAAATGGCACTTAATTCTATGGTATTATCAGTGGTTGACGAACAATTTCTCCAATACAAATGCAGTGAATGAATTCTAATAACATACCCACAGGCAGGAGATTCAGCACCAGTTCAGCATATGCAGAGTTTGTGCATCCCTTGGGACTGCCACATATGGCCAGGCACTGCTCAGGATCTGCACAGGCAACGCGGTCAGTAAACAATATCCGTGCTGCCATGCCAGGAAACACCATCACCCACAAAGGTAGGAACTTCAAATACGCAGCCAAAATTGTTCCTCCCTTCGCATGCAAAACACTTCTGCTTGCCAAGGTTCGTTGAACAATCACCTTTCAAATTAAGAAGAAAATAGTAGTAACAGCTAGTTAGTTACATACAAAATTTGCTAAATAGTTACACAGAAAGGTATCCTATGTAGTTTTAAGACTTGTTTGCTTTTTCATAGCAGTAGTGAGCTGATGGTAGTTGCATAACAAATTGGAATACTGTATACTGATAATTGATTTTAATTTAGCTCCTTTATATCTCTATAGTCACGACAAATGACAAAAAACTGTTTTGTAATGGCAACAACCTTTAACAGGGATCGTTCTGAGAAGTACTCAATATGAGGAGATCCTCTTCTTACATGAAAATACTAGATTTCCTTCATTAAACGACATATTAACATAGCCTAATTGCAACAAAATAAACAGATTTAAAAAAAAAAAACATTATTCCTTCTGCTGTATATGCAAATTCCTGGATCAAGTGTGTATTCTTTGAAAAATCTTTTAATGCTACTATTTGAAATGGCTTTTATACCATAATTTGCCATTCTGTTACTAATTCTGGGTTATGCAGTACATTACAGTATATGTGATATGTTTTATACTTTTGCTGAAATCTCCCATATTTCTAATAGTATTTCCTTTTCAGCTACTTTAGTAGTAATTTTCTCATAGTTTGACCTTTATGTTTTAGAAAATTAACTCAGAAAAGTAATGTTTTCTGCTGCAATAAATATTCCCTTTACAATCAACATGCCTTTGAATGTTCACATACTGTGAATTTTTACTTTCATACAGAACATTATCTTTAAAAACTCAGAATTACATTACAAAAAAATTAAAACCAAATTCCAGTTAAACATAACCAGTTTAGGTCACTGACAATGTCTGATATTTGGCTTTGAGAAGCAAAAATTACATCCATTTAGTCTACCTGTTCAGTACACCAATACCAAACTTGTATGATAGCCAGCCCAAAAGTCATGCCAGTCCAAGGATATTCACTCTTCATGGGGTCAGTTGTCCTCAACAGGCTCATGAAATCTTCAGGGGGCTCCCCACAACTTCTGTTAAAGGCATCTTTGCCCCTGATGGAAGCCACAGCATAAGGGTACTTCTCCACCAGTCCACTGTAGCCTCCAACAGCATTGAAGGCTATGGCCATTCAGTGTTAAATCAATTCATTATTTATACAATCAGTTATAAAGACTTTGCACTCAAATCTCTTATGATTATGGTATATTACCTAGTGTCAAGTTTCTAACCAGATTCAACAGTATTTTCAGGCATTTAATATCAACAGACCAAAAGATGAAACTACATACGAGTATAGCATATTCCACAATTCATTTCATAATTAAAATTAAAAGAAGAGAAGATCTAATTAATTGCTTTAATTGAAAGTTCATTTAACCTTCTTTATATGATAGAAGCAGAATCATTTCACAAACTTAGAACATACACTGTACATAAAAAAAAAATTTACAGATGTTTGTACATACTTACAAATGATCATCAGAATCAGAGACCCACAGACCATAAGGACAGTCTGAACAAGATCTGTGTAGACAACAGTTGTGAGACCTCCAACAATTGTGAAAACAGCAGCAACAACTAACAAAAGTAGTACACATATGTACAGCCACAGGCCTGAGTTCTTGTTTAGTGAAAGTTGGATGAAAAGTGCACCAGCATACAAGTCAGCCTGTTTAGAAGACACCAGGAAGATGAGGACATATTAATTTTCATTATCTGGAGTTAAAGCTTGGGAATGACAGACATAGGGCAAATGTGATTACTGAAAATCAGGTGTAGTTTGTTTGGCAGACATCCTTAACAGATAATACTGAGCTCCTTAGGTCGTTAGTTTCAGCTGTCAGTTTGGATACATCAATAAATATTACACAGCCTATGAAAGATGTACAAACTTACAAATTATCAATATAAATATGAGTGTTGAAAATATCTGACCGTTTCACCTCAATTTCTTCTTTGCAATCCTTTGCATCTTAATGCATTGTTGTTTGTATTGGTTATTGACCTTTGCTCTATCTTTACTTACACCTACTAGGCCTACTAATATAAATTTTTCTTCTGTGTTCCTTTTGTCATTTCACTTAATTTGCATTAATTTACATATATGGTAGTCAAGAAAGCTTTCAAATAATTAAATAATATTCACAAAATAAATTAATTTAATGCTAAACCCATTTGATGTTACAAGAATCACAATGTGCATATCAGTTCCTTTAAAAAAAAAAAATAGTCCACAATACTTACAGCAATTTTAGTAAATATGGAGAGTGCAAGGGATAAGCAAGACAGGTAGACTCTGGATTCTCTGTCCACCAAATCGAAATCTGAGGTACTCTGGCATTGTATAAACTTCAGAGGCTAGGTACACAGGTACAAAAAACCACCCCAGGAGCACTAGTCCATATATAGCCTAGGAAGGGGAGCAAAAGAGAAACTTAACCTGTGCAAAAACTGTCTCACCATCTATAGCCTGTGAAGAGGAGCAAAAGAGGAACTTAACCTGTGCAAAACTAGGTCTTTTTGTTTTGCCTGGCAATGGACCAACTCTACTCTAGTATGTAACTGCAAGACTCCAGGTATACTTATATCATCTATTCTATTAAAACCATGTTGGAGAGGCCATTACTCCTTTTCTCCTTACAAATGAGAGATTTATGAGTGCCTGAAAAAATGTGCTATTTCACTGTACATTTGAACTGAAACTTAAACTTCATGCTCTGGAAAATGGCTAATTAGAAATACAGTTACCCCTTGTTCATATCCATGGGCAGCAATTCCTGAAGCTGCTCCTGCCCCAGCCAGTCCTATGAAGTGCCCTGATCCGATATTGCTTGCAAACAAGGACGTCCCCACCTGTTGAGAAAGAAAAGATAAAAGAAATTTAAACAAAAAATAATTACAACGAACAAGAGAAAAAATATTCCTTGGTTAGTGCAGTTATACTGGATCTAAAACTGGTCGAGAGCAAAGAGAAACGTGTTTTTCAAAATGTTTATGTATCAAAAAACATCTTTCTATGATTGAAACATTTAGCATTCAAACTCCAGCTAGATAAATGTTCAGATACACTCCGTCTATAGTTATTCTATTATTTAATCAAGAATTATCTTGATGGATATCAATAAAAAAAAAAAACAGATTATTAATACAGAATGGTACTTGAATGGTTTTACTACTAACATGGAAGAATTTCGATAATTTCATAATAAAAAAAACTTTGACATCTAACATTCTATGACCTCGTCACCCTACTAAGAAACGAGTCACTGAGAAAAAAAAAACACCCTGGGTTTATGTCGCATCGCTCTTTTTTTTTTTTTTACTTTATTTTATACAGACGAGCATAAAATCTCCGAAAGGTATTGTCCGTTACATTTACTTTCACTGACGTAAAAGAACTCCAAAACTCCAGCTCAAAATAATATAAACCAATCAACAACATTCACTACCTCAAAATAATGCAAGCCAACCAACAACATTCGCTAACTCAAAAATGAAAGGCAAACAACAACAATCACTACCACGAGTGCCAAGACCTACCATCGCTGTTCATTGTCGAGTTACAGGAGAAAATGGTTATAAAATAGGAAGTCAACAATAAAAATAAGATATGCATAATCCCTTTAATGACTTTCCTACAGCAGTATTAAAATAACATATCATAAATCCGCAAATCTTTTAGGCTATGAGGTGATTCCCTAGTATATCATTAAACTGCTAAACTCTTAAACCTTTCATCAGGAAAACAATCGAACAACAATAACTAGTCTCAATTGGTTCCTAGTCTCATCTCAAACCAACCAGGATGGCTCCATGCCGGAAACACTTACGGCGCCTGCGCTAATTACTCTAACAGAAACAGTTTTCACACTGTTTTTAAGATGGAAGCTTTGGCATTTTTATGACCATTTCCCATCATAACCATCAGTAATACTGATGTTTTCCAATGTTCATTTATGAAAAGGTATTTTCAGAGCTTTCCGTAAAAACAAAAAAAACTTGCAAGTCAAAGACACACAAACAAGATTCTGAACATAATATGGATCGTTCATATTGACAAGAGTCACAAGAACATTGGTTTAAGATACTCGAAACAGCTGCCTAAGAAAGGCATCACTATCACTGTTCACCTCACAGTCCTGTGACAAAAGTACTTTATGAAAAAGTGAAGAATGCCTTTGGTCTTCCGTATCATGCCAATCATGAAGTTTCTTCTTCAGCATATGGCAGACAGTACAAGCACTAATTCACTTTAAACATAAACTCAAAATTAAAATTCTCTGTATTCCCTAATTATTCCCTTTTTTTGTTAAATCGTCTCTCTCTCCCCCTCTCTCTCTCTCTCTCTCTCTCACACACACACAACAACAACAACAACAACAATGTTTCTACCGATTTGCCCTGAGTCCACAACCTCTTTGACAAAAATATTAATTTTTTAGGCGGGGGGGGGTGGCTAGGTTAGGAATACATCCACATAACACGCATGTAATGTCAAGATAATTAAAAGGTTAAAAATCTCTGGTTAACATTATGCAATTTGACCCTATACGGAAAGCATTTAGAAAACGCCTCCGGCTGGGAAAGTATGACCAAAAACTTTCCAGTGATGAAACCTGGAAAAATGACAACTACGTTGATGTTATAACCTGACTCCATTCAACCGATGATGACCTAAGAAAGAATGTTGTTCAGACAACCATATAACTAACAATTTTCATAGTTACATTTGTGATTTCCACTGAAACCTTTTGCGTGGAACGGCGTTGCAGGAGAAAATGGTGGTTACGATAAAAACTCAGAAATCTTAGAAATGGTTTTACTGGTACAACTCAGATATCCGATGTCATCAAACGACTTTGTCATAACGTATCTAGTAATTCTCGTTGATCTTGATTAATCGAGGGAGAAATTACAGCATAATTCAAAACGGATGAAATTTCTTCGTGATGGCCATATTCTTTTTTTGTTAATCAAGCTTTTAAGGGTTGAAGCCTGCTGAGCGGTACATATATTTACAACAGTCTTGTACTTCCATACAGACTCTGTAAGCGTTAGTTAATTTGCTTAATAGGAATATCTTAATTAAATTATACTCACTGGAATCCATCCCATATTCCGAGAGGCAAGGAAATACCCAGACACACTGCCTTTCTTGCTCCATCGAGAGGACTGCAAAGAAAAAAACAAGATTAATAATAAGCACACGCAGAGGAGAGAGAGAGAGAGAGAGAGAGAGAGAGAGAGAGAGAGAGAGAGAGAGAGAGAGAGAGAGAGAGATTCGCTACAACAAAGTAAAACAAAATCAACTGTGAGCTAAACTACCCTAGTACGAAATTCCAGCCTTTATCTCTGTTTCTTGTTTTGAATAAATGTTTGAGAAAGCCTTCGCCGTTCATTGCAAGTACAGTACTTTTAATTAAGACAAAAAATATGTCCAAACGCCCACAGACAAAAGTCAGGCATTGAACTTATTTCCTGAATAACAGGAGGATTTATTATTACTCCCAGAGAAATGACTTGAAGTAACTGGCTGTTGACACAAAAAAAATCCAGTTTACAAAGTAATACGTTCAGTTATTACTAATAATTTAAAATGATAGTTTAACGAGTTCTGGAACAAGCATTTCAACCCTCTCGTAACAAATTTTGTAATTGATGTTCACAGTTTGCTCTAAGATCCTTCCATATTATATTCGACACACGGCATCTAGAATAAAATTACTTTATTACTTTAATCACTAAAATTATAACTTTTACTCACGGAATTACAAAATAACAACCAATCACAATTTTTTCCCTTAATTTGTTTATATAATGAAACAGCCACTTTATATATCCATTTTTTGAATAATCATTCAAGTTTGTACTACTACTTAACATCAAATTAAAAGAGCGTTGTCTGCTAAAAGGAAAACTATATAACTACAACATAATCTATTAACATGATGGGGCATATTCAAGTTTTTAGTTTATAAACTCGATTAAACAATTGTCTATATAATTAGTTTTGCCAAATATGCAAAAATAAAAGGACAAGTTTCCTTCTTCCCAGTTCACAGAACTCTATTTATTAATATTCTTCCTATAAGTCTATCTTTGGTTGCTAATAATTCATGCACATACTGTATATTCATAAAGTCTCCCTCTATCGTAAGGATAGCTAAATTGACCGTTTAGCTATTTTCATATACAATTCCAGTAAAACAAGGTGTAAATTCTTTCGGCAGAACACAAATATATAACATTTCATATTTTCGCAGTTTTCGTTTTATGACGCGAATCATGGCTGTTCCCTTTTAGCATGGAAAAAATAGCTCTTGATTCGCCTTGAATGCTAACTACTGTGTACCGTAACTGCCATGCCATTGCGGTAAATAAAGGTCCCTTGTGGTTGGTGGCTCCCATTCCACAACTAATTGAAGATGCATCTCATCAGTCATTTTTCAGTTTCTTCATTCATAGGGGAAACGTGTAAAATATACCAACGTTCTGACAAAACTTTTGAATTGTGAATGATTGTTCCCTGGAATAAAGTCACTTTTCGTAACACAAAAGACCAACTAAGCTTGCAACATCGTCCCCAATCTTCTCCATTTCCAGTACTTCGATTATTCGTGTTCATCTTGTGTAACTAGAGCTTTCACTTACATATCAAGATTTAACACAATGGCAGGATTAGATATTTTCATAAATTATCTAATTTCATTTTCCTTGTTCCATTCAAGGTTTAGGATTAGACCTCTAATTTCATTTTGCATTCCATTCAAAAAAAACTACCGGATGCCAGAAAATATTGTTTATTAAAAAAAAAAAAGACGCCTGTTAAAGGAGTAACTAATACATGCCTACAGTCTTGCCCACTCAGTCTCGCCTCCTAGGCAAATCGCCTCAGGGCACAGTTTTCACAGTCAAGCATTCTGCGTCGGTTGTGATTAATCTTTTACTAAATGCCACAAAAATCGCATATTAATTGTTCATCACATCAATTTTATGACCAAGTCATATTCACGCACTTATCAGGGCGAGTATATATTCCACACTTTCTTACTTACTGAGAAAACTGACAAAATATAATGAAAACGACAATATAAATTTGTTTACAATATCGGCTTCTTCTTCTTCCCGAAGATTTTAACTATTCTTTCAGCAAGGTGAAGTCTTGTTTCCATATCGTTTCTCGGTTGATTAGGTGAGTTCAGAGGTCAGTTAACACTTTATCACACCTATGGATTGCCTTTGGTTAAGAGTTCGCACTTGGCATAAGGCCGGCTCAGCCTAAACAAACCAGACTTTTAGATTACATATTAGATTATATTTTGCTTATCGACGAAAGCCAGAAGCACTTTGATTATGTTTCAAGGTTGTATAATTATTGTGATATAATTATTATTGTAATTATCATCATTATAATTACTGTATAATTATGTAAAGATAAGGAATGGCATGAGTGTCGTAATCCTGGCTCGTTATATTTCAGATTTACTTGAATACGTCACATATTTCTGATCGCTTTGACCCATACGTGCAAATATCAGAGGCGATGGGCTGAACGTAGTCGTTAAATTTAAAACTTAAAAAAACTGTGTGTGTGTGTGTGTGTGTGTGTGTGTGAGAGAGTGAGAGAGAGAGAGAGAGAGAGAGAGAGAGAGAGAGAGAGAGAGAGAGATGCATTCCAGCATTACGACCTGTGAATCCATTTACCTTTTGAAATAAGTTTAGTAACTCTTCGGCCTAATTCCTGCTGTTCAGTTGTGTTAGCTGTCGTAGAACTAAAAGATTCTTGAATGGTTCTATATAAAGTCTCGTTGCAAGAGCAGATTTACTTGACATTTTAAACCCCAGAAAACAATCAAGAATCATCACTTTGAAGGTAACTCCATTCAAATTAGTGATACATTACAACTTCAATCAAACATTTAATGAAAACTTTCGTAGTAAAGAAACTGAAAGTAAGACAACTTTTATTTAATTTTCTTTGTGATACAATTCACAATGGCATGTGTGCAGAACAACAAGCGTACACTTTAACAAGCGCGCCGCACATGCGCACACACCTGACGCGCAGGCGGCCGCCCCCATCCACCTCCCCACACACACACACACACTGGTAAGAGAAGGGAACCGGTAGTGGACACTTACTGTAGTTAAAAATCATAATAAGTATATAATCAGTATTTAGTGAATTTGAAAATGTTCGTATATGTATATATATATATATATATATATATATATATATATATATATATATATATATATATATATATATATATATATATATATATATATGTGTGTGTGTGTTTCATTCGTGTCTGGACGTTCACAATAAATAAATAGCAAATATAAGAACTTGGTTTTGTATCTCGTTCTGGGGAGGCTAAATCGCTATGTTACAGTTAATTCTAGGAACAAATTTACAAACAATAAAAGAGATTTCAACAGTTGGTTAAATTAATCTTAAACTGGCGAAAAAGCTTATGATGAACATCCCGATAACAAACATAGATAAAACAGTAAGATGCAATTTATTTAAAAATGTTTATCATGTCAAACAGACGTAAATTCAGACACATAAGTGAACGTCAACTAATCTTTATGCTTTGCGCGTCACGGTCTGGACCAAGGTCTAAGAAAGAGAGTCAAGGTCTGGACATTCTCGTTCGTTTAATCGCAACGGACCAGAAGTTTAAATCTGTTTTATTCCCTTCGAATCTCTTCTTCCATAGCCAAAGCTCTCTTTTAGTTTGCATTCTTCCATAGACTATACGCATACCATAAAAAAACAAGACGAAAAACATTCGCTCAGCTGAACCTGTTAGCAGCACTACTAAAAGTTTTCCTAGAGTCTAGCCCGAGGCAGAGCAGGTTGATTCCCGAAGTAGGAAGAAAGGTACAGCAAAACGGTTCGCATCCTTATATTACGCTATGTTTTGTGGTTGCTCAGCCACAGGGCAGCGTCACATTCTTGGAGTGGTTAGATAATTTTAATGTCTTCGGCCTTAGGCGTATTGACAGAGGAATATACACTGATTTAACGCATTCCTGTGTGCTTTTAACTGTATGAGCAGAACTTGCATGTCTTATTTTTTGGTAAAGTAAAAATCGATATGGTTAAATGGAATATATATATATATATATATATATATATATATATATATATATATATATATATATATATATATATATATATTATATATACAGATATAAATCTGCTGGGCAAATTTCAAAGGTCTGAAGGAGTCACTCAAATAAATTTTATTTGCAACTGCTCAGAATAAACTTACTCAGTTATATAGTTGATATATATATATATATATATATATATATATATATATATATATATATATATATATATATAGAGATAGAGAGAGAGAGAGAGAGAGAGAGAGAGAGAGAGAGAGAGAGAGATGCAGTTTTTACCTACTAGTGTTATTACACCATAGATATAGATATATATATATATATATATATATTATATATATATATATATATAGACTATATAACCGAGTAAGCTGATTCTGAGTGGTTGCAAATGAAATGTGCTTTCATGAATCTCAAGTGGATGGAAATGAAGTATATGAAATTAAAATGCTATAAGACTGACTGCTGATTGTAGGAAAATGGATGATTTTACGTGACTTCCCAAAACCTTTGAAAATCTGCCCAGCAAATTTTAGCAGAGGATATTAAAAACATTCGTATTTAGTGATTGCTCCACCGCCAAAAATAGTATTTGTAATACTTGCAGAATAAATCAAAATGATTTTTCAGATGCAGCCCCATAGAGACTTTTTCAAACAAACAAACTAACCACCTAAAGGGTAACGTGGGATTCCCTAGTTAATTTTCTCAGTGCATTTTGTTTAAAAAAATAATTTTCCACTTTATCGGTTTAAAATGTTAGAAAATACTTGCAGATCTTATGCTACTTATGTGTGAGACTATATAGGCTTAACTTGCGTCATCCTTTATGGTCTTCAAGCAGTCCATATGTTACCTATATGACAATTTTTGTTCAGAATTGCTTGAAGCTGAAAAGAGATCCTCATGTGATAATGTCTACGAAAGTTAAGTTTACGATCAACTTACATGTCAGGAAGAAAGATTTTCTTATATTTAACACCTAAAACGTATGGCATTTTTTAGTATAAATATAAAAAAAGCAAATAAAATTATTTCGTGGTTTATGTGTCGCTTTTTGCACTATGATTCGTTTAACCGCATCAGATTCGTTTTGAGATATAAGAAATATAAACCAAATAAAAACAAGATGAGTACAGGAGTTTTTGATTCGCTTTGATAAAGTAATAGTACTCTTAGACAGAGAGCCTAACACCATGTAAGAGAAATAATAGTTGCATGACAAAACACTAAGTCAATGCAAGAACTCACAAAACGCCTTGTAGTTAACTTACCCAGAGCCCCACTGCGAGCACAAATACGAAATACAGTGCAATCACTAGTACATCCACCCAGGTAAGTCTCGTTCCTCCGAGGAATTCCATGATTTTTGTTTGAAAAGATGAAATATTATGCGGCGAATTTCTTTTTCCAGAATCTAATACTTAAACCGCGGGACTTCGACTGAGAGGCGTTTCCTACTTCCAGGTTGGAGTCTCAACACTCCGGGAGCAACTTGACAACTGCAAGAAGCGGGGAAGAAGCCTTATGTAACCGGTAGGTCGCAACCTAGAGTTGCCATATTATAAGTGACGACGGACGTAGGAACGAAGGTAGAAACGGTTGAAGGCAAAATGACAAGTAATTAAACTAAAATATCAAAGGAAAAATAGGCGACTTTTTAGTACAAAAAGAACGAGAAAAGTTTATTTATTTGCTTTTATAGTAAAGAAGCAGTGTGTATATTGCAATTCTTACAGTGCCATTTCGTCATTAGATGCCAATTAGGGCAGAAGAGTGGATCACTTGATTGACATTAGGAAGAATTGATAGTTATAGATTAACTCTGCAAAGATGTCAAAATTTTGCATCCATCTTTCTATTATATTCACAAGGATGGTTCAGTATCCATAATATAAATTTATAAGTTTATATATCTTTTGTAAGTTGGTAGTTCACTATCCTTCATTTTACGCTCTTTTATGAAATTTATAGTTTACAGTCGGCAATACATTATGCAACTTGTCCTCATGACGATTGCTGACCTCATTCCTATATCCGAATAACTCTGGCCAGACTCAGCTGCCATCTCGTTATTTAACTTGGGAAATCATTTTAACACCGACCTTTGGCGCTACCATGAAATTCTATGGTTTAAAGAATAAGAATTTAGCTATTTATTGTAAGTATGAAAATCCCTGCCTCTGCACAGACTTCATTTATTTATTCATTTACAGGCTTAATTTTTTTCCAGATGTCAAATAGTCTCAAATTTCAGTGGAGTTTAAGAACAATTACGTCTAACTGCCAGTTAAGAAACATT
This sequence comes from Macrobrachium rosenbergii, assembly GCF_040412425.1. Lineage (NCBI taxonomy): Eukaryota > Metazoa > Arthropoda > Malacostraca > Decapoda > Palaemonidae > Macrobrachium > Macrobrachium rosenbergii. Next base: position 39,081,374 of record NC_089782.1, read on the forward strand.
TTTAAACAGATATATATCAAAACAAATCCTATGAAAGTCATGAAAATACTACCCATTCAAATCCTTATGTATATTGTAATTGTTGCGCACTTGAGCGCCCCCTCTCACTCACATGCGCACAGCTTTTAGCAAAAGAGTAAATGATCATCAGGCAACTCCATTGAATCTTTTCGTCCACTTGTTAGCTTTCCGGTTTTCAGAAGCAAGATGGCGACGGTCAGCTGTCAAAGTCTAGTGACTGTAATTAAGTATGAAAGTCGAGTATTTCCGGTAAGATTTGAACGTCGTAGATTTAACAGTAAGCCTAGTCAATGCAAATCCAATTTTGTTAAAGAAATGACTTAATTTGAGGTTCAAGTAGTGAAGTTGGAGAAGCCAGCAGACACTAGCTAGAACCTACCCTACTGTTAGCATATAGGCCGCTTGTACATTTATTTGTTAGCCGAGTTTATTGTAAACATGAGCTTTACTAATATAGCCAGTGTCTGTCTCTTTTGGGTTTAAAATTGGTTAAAAATTTCTCATAATGGTAGGAGTGGTCAGTTCCCTTGGCCAGGTCAAGGCACGGAACCAAAAGTCGGGCACGGTGCCCCAAATCAAGTCAGGAAGGTAATTTGATTAGGTCAGGATACAGCATCCTAGTTAAGTTAGTAGCCAAGGCTTCTTGCACTGCCCAGGTCATTGTTTTGAATGGAATTACCTAAATTATAGTTTTTGGCTGCATATCAAAATTGGTAATTCTAAGCCGGCTGTCCGCGGTGAGCTAGACTATGGCAATTAACGTTTTCCGATGTTATTTTACCTGAATTTATAATATTTTGTCGCTCATTTGAAGACTACGACGTGTCAGGTATTACCTCCATAGCTATAACGAAAATTGAACTAATCACCCCTTTGTACCTAGAGCTGTTTACTGGTTTTTTTGCCTTATTAGCTGCTTATCAAAAATTCATGTACCTTCAAAGGTCAATATTTTTGTCGTCTAGTCGAGCTGGCTTAGAATTACCCAAAAATGTTATTTTTGTTGGTCAGCTATAATTGACCTGTAATTAACCTCAGATCTGATTATATTTTTGCTGTTATGCATGCGCAGTTTTGTAGGGGAACTTTTGGTAAAAAGTGGAGTTTCCTTCACTATGGCACGGCCTACTAGGTTAGATTAGGTATGGTACGTTAGGTTAGTATGGTTCCTATTATAATAGATTTACTTAGCCAATCCCTTCTTGAACATAGATTTCCTTAGCCAATCCCTTCTTGAACATATGACTCCATAATGTGTCTTGTATACGCGGAACCATTCCATACAGTCTGTGCGCAGCTAATACTTAGAAATACCATTTTTTGTAGGATGAATTGCACACTATTCTATTAAGCTATAAATATCCTTTGCCTTAGGCCTATTCCATGTTTGACAACATCCTATGGAGCGCAACCTGTCCTAAGGAGCTGTGACTCCCCTCGCCCACCTGTGTTCATTGAAGGTGGGAATGGCTGTCAATTTCATTATGTCTGTTTGGTAAATGTTGAGGAAACTGCCCTTATGAAGATGCTGAATATTATTTTTTAACTGAACTTAGAAACAGATGTACAGTAGCCTATATAGGCTAGGATAGCCTAGGCCCAGCCTAATGCAGTACAGGTGGGATAATTTGAGAAAGTTTGTGAGATGCTGAGAAATTCATTGTCTTTTGCGTTTTTACTTTTATTCCTGAGGAGGCTAAACAAAGCAAGCTGTAGGACTGAACATAAAAGATGGTAAATTTGTTATTATCTAGGTAGATTTCTCAGTTTATCTTGCCTGTGTTGCATTAGGCTTTGTAGGCTATGCAAAAAAATAATAATAAATGAAATCATGTGACTCTCCTTTACACATAGCCTACTGTCAATTCTGTTAATTTTGGACATTCATAAGTAACTGAATAATTATAGGGTTAAGAAACAAATAGCCTAGGCTAAGTGCATGGTGGTCTGTTGAAACTGGTCCTGGTCGTTTCGGCCGTGTCATGTAGGCCTTAACATCCAAAACAATGTTAGATGGTATGTTTATGGTATTTACAGTCATTATTTTGTTTTATGTATATCCCCAAGGGATATACATAAAAGGACCCCATTTTGCATGTAAACGTGCTTACGGCCTAAATGACTTAGGGCTAAAATGACCATAACCCATTGAAATAAAGACAATGGCGCTCTAATATTCAGGTGAAAAATTAAAAACATCGGTAATATGAACTTGATCTGATATCAACAAATGATTAGTAGTAGCTCCTGTGCAGCGCCATTTTCAGGTGTTTGCAGCATCCTGTAAGCCATTTACCCCTGTCCCAGTTTTCTCATTCTTGCTGTGCAGCCTCTCTTTAAGTAGTACTTCTTGGTGCATCTGTGAAGTCCTCTCCCAGTTCCATCTTGTATCTTTTACCATGCTGTCCAACTACTCCAACTCCATCTTTTCAGTCTCAACCTCTGGGTTGAAATTGCCTCAGTGCTTGGCTTGACAGCCTAAATTTCATTATTGCATAAAATGTTATGTCAAAACATCCAAAATGGGTAGTTCGAGAAACACGTTCAAAGGCAGAATATGCATGTGTACATTTGTGGGTAAATTTTTACTTGAAACCATAGGCTAGGTAATTGTATTGTGAAGTTGAAAACCATAGGCTAGGTAATTGTATTGTGAAGTTGAAAACATGGTTTTATTATGTGTTTGGTGCATTTTGAAAGTTTCGTACATTTGTTTTTGTTGCAAATTAGTAGTTTTGGAAATGTTGGACCTCCCCCCCCTCCCGCCTTTATACCGTATACTTATGGGAGACCACATTGGGAACAGGATTGTGGGTCAGGTAGGAAACAAAGTGACTGAAGTATGGGGTGTATTCCAACTTAACTTGACCAAGGATGCTGGGACCTTGTGTAGCTGATGGGCCTTAGACAACCTTCCCCAACCTAGCATCACCTACAGGTCAGGAAATTAGATTAAATATCCATTTGGGTTGCAGCATAACTTTGGATATCAGGGACTTATCTTAGCAGGACTTCACCCCTCTTGTAACTCCTCCTTCCCCCCATACACAGTATAATCTAGCTTACAATGTCCTTACTTACCCATTGTGCTGAGTCACTTTGAAATTGTTCAGTATGTCCCTACCTCAAGGAAATTTAGAAATTGCAGATGAGTTAAGGGAAAGATAGAATACTTGCTGCAATTCTCTCATTTAAATTTCCCCTACCCAAAAACCCTATTTCCCTCAGTGATCACCCATAAATATAGGAAATAATTAATCTGGATTCCAGTTTCCAAAATCTCACTTCATTGGCAAAACATAGAAAAAAGAACCATCAGGTTTGTGCATTGTCCACACCTACATACCAAGGTGGATAAAACAATCTTCCAACCAGCCATCCATACCCACAAAGAAATGATAGGGAGTTCACTTGCATGAATGTTTAAAGAAAACTTACAACAAATTCCATTGATTAACAGTAACTATTTATTTGTAAAAATTCTAGTTTTTCATGTAAGAGGTAATTTGATGTAACTGGAGCCCTGTTGTTTATAAAAAATAATGTAATGAGCCATATTGTCAATAGAAAAAGATTGTTAGTATTGTGCTTGGTTGTAATTGCTTTTTTTTTTTTTTCAGATGGTATGTATGTGTGCCATTATGGAATATTTTATGTTCATGGAGCATGAAGTGAGAATTTGACATGGAGATCAGTGTTTAAACCAACTGATATGATTTTCAATAGTGTCATACATAAAGCTAGCCAATCAGTATTGGTGGTCCCCAGGGAGGCATGGAATTGGTTTATGCTAACCTATATTTATCAATATTCAAACATTTTTTTTTTTAAGTCCTTCTGTGTCTCCTGGTTGGTGGTTTCTGCATGTGGAAACCTGGTGGTGGTACATATTAAAGGATTAAGTTATCCTTAATGTAACTGTAGCATGCAGCACCATTACTGATGTAGTTTTCACTCACTTGTACATGCATAAGTAATTCCTTTACTAGATGCGACTTCCTATTACATAGTGTGTAGTTCATCCACACCTTTCCACAATCTTCACATGGTTTGTTCTTCAACTAGGGCAAGAGCTTGCACCCATCAGTTCAAGTTCTGTAAGTACCATCCAACTTTGTATACTTTGACATGTCAAAGAAAGAAGGAAAGTATGATTGTATTTGTGCAGACACAAGGAACAAGGAAGATAGGAAAACGTATGGTTTGTCACAGTGGCAAAATACATGGTTAAGATCATATAAATATTTATGCTATGACAAGATAAACTGTAAAAGTTCATATTTATTACTAAGTAGTTTAACTTTTATTGTTTGGGATAACAAAGAGTTAGTATTTATTCATTTTTTATACTAAATGAAAACTATATTCATTACTTGGAATGAATATTGCCTACTGTTAAAGTTAGCTTTATCTTTGCTCTGTTTGGTGCCATCGGCATTTAAAAACAAAAACATAATATGCTTGGCTAACTGGCTGGGACCATCTTTGCATTCACCTGTTTACCAGCAGATGGTGCTGGAATGTTTACGTTCTGTCATATTTCTTCATGCACTTGTGTTAAACACACGGTCGTGATCTTCTATGGACTTTATTTTGATGATTTCTGGCTAATTTCTCTTGTATGGTATCGTGATTTTCTGTTTTTGCTTTGTTATCTACAACAGTCAGAGATGAAAGCATTAGGCTTTATAGGAAAGAGGTTGTGAAAACCAGATGTTTAGGTTTTGCCGATAACAACTTGGCCTATGTTAGCAGCCATGTTACTAGCTGCCCAGGCTTGAGTGTGGTTTTCTTGATATTTAGATTGACTGTTTGATGAGAGGATGTGTAAATTTTTGTGAAGTATCAGAAGATGTTAGAAGTCAATAGTTTACCTAGACACTTAGGGCACACCAGCAGCCTAGTACTCAGTTTTTTTCCTTTTGTCTTCCAGTCGTGCCTGATAGCCTAGGTTAATTCCTCTCTCTCTCATTCTGCTGTGCCTTCTTTTGCTCCCTAGGTGGTTCAGGAGAAATAAAAATAGACATATATTCTTTTATTAGTTAGCTTTTGATTGAAATATTAGCCCCAAAATCACCCTCCCCAAAGTTTTTGACCTTTTACGATTTCCCACATGAGAGGGAAGTTGTTGGAGCCTTGGCTTCTGTCTGTAGCCCACCCTCTGGACTGCCCTGCATCATTTGATTGACTGACGGAACCAAGGCATGTCTCGGGACCAAGGCTCTGTGCTTTTCGACTGCTCGCTCTCTCTGTTTTTTCCAGTTTGGTTTTGGCACTGAGCTGCCTCAGCTGCTCCAGCTCTGGTTAGACTAGCAGGGATGGGTTGCATGATTTGACTACCTGAAATCTGCTGAACATAGTGGTTTCATATAAGTAACTGACAAAGTAAGTACATAGCTATAGTTTCTACTAAAAAAATCGAGGTAGCACTTCAATAGTTTAATGTAGGTGACAAGCCCTGCCCACTAATGGAAGTACTGGAAACAACTTTGCAGAAAACCTCATTCTGTTTCTGACACCTCTTGAGTAACATCGGGGGTTTTAAAGCTGCAGTTTTTGTTTACTGGTTTTCAGTTGTTTGGCTGGATTTCAGTGAAGTATTATCGTTGAGTAGCCTTCAAGCTTTAATGGCTTTCAGGAACATTTTTTTAGTTCTTTGGTTATTATGTCTGAAGATTAAAGTTCACCTAGTTTCGCTATTGTGGCGAAAGTTGCAAAAACCAGATTAATCATCTTCATATGATTCTCATACAATTTCTAGTAAATTTGGTGGGCAGAAATATAGTAGTGAGAAAAATTTATGCTAAATGTAATGATCAGCAAGAGTAGAAGGTACTTAATCTTAGTTAAACAAGTTAAGAGAGGGATAGAAAAAGGAAAGTGGCCTCTAGAGCATAAGAACGAGCTTCCCTTAACCTAGCATTCTACCCTAGCCTAGGTTAGAAAAAAACTATGCTATTCCTTCTTCCCGTTTCCGAGTTTTTGTCCAGGTACTAACCCTCCTACTTCTAATCCATCTACTCCTGTGCCTTGCTCCCTCGCTTCAAACCCGATGCCATTGCCAGTCTAGAGTCTGGGTTTCACAAGAAAATTATCCTACTAGTGAATACTGGTAGTGCTTGATTTAGGATAATTTGCCTCATGATAATTTGGTTTTGCGATGGGGTTAGCAATTAACACTGATGTGACAATATTTAGAAAATATTTTTAGATTTCCCACTGGAGCAGGCAGCAACGTACAATCAGGCAGCCAGAGACAACTTCATTTTCTCCATATCTTTATCCCATCTTCTAGTTAAAAAAGCAAAAGAGAATGATAAAAGTATTGTTAGTAATGTTATACTCTTGCGTAAATGCGTACAGCTATAAACAACCGAACAAGAAACTGCTGTTTTGCTAATAACTGAATCTGATAACAACAGCTGCTTTGTTTGTATTTCAACCATCATACAGTAGTACAAAATTACTGTAGTTGTGTTACAAATGATGTTAAGTAGACTAGGACTGATAAATTGTTACATTACAGTAAACTCCCCGTATTTGCGTTTTCATGATTCGACGGATTCACGCATTCGCGGATTTCTCTGGGAACGTATCTACCCATTAATTGTGGAAAATTCGCCCATTCGCAGTATTTTTCACTGAGAAATATTCACTAATTACTGTATTTTCATATTTTCATGAGTAAATGCACTTTTTGTGATAAAACTATTAAAATATTCAGGTATAAGCATTTTTAGAGGGTTTTTCTTGTGTTTAAACTATCAAAATAGGCAGTTTAAGTGTTTTTAGAGGGGGTTTTAAGTATTTGCAGATATCAGCTATTTGTGGGGGTTGCGGTACGCATCCTCCACGAATACGGCCTTACTGTACACCCTTTTTCGCTATGGAGAAAAGATGGGCAAGGAAAGATACTGCAAAATTTAAGCTGCAAGTTGCAGCTGAAGCTGAGAAAATGTTCAAGCCGCTATTGACTATAAAATATCTTGCATCAGCAACATGGGTGAAACTCGACCGTAAATATAATTGGAGGAAAAAGTATTTTAATCAAAACTACTGGGCATGAAAGAACAGACAGTACTGCTGTTTTCACGCCGATATAAAATAAATACGTAAAGCTCATAGTATGATGAAATCAAGTGAAAACAGCAAACAGAATCTTGATTTTTTTACACAAAACAAACTTGCCCCAGTGGTCAATTAATTTCATGGTGAGACGTATTTGTTATATTTTGACTTGAAAACACCTTGTCCCATATTAATAAAGTATCTAGAGATTCATTTACGCTAACTAGAAGCAAGAAAAGTGCTCTGAACTGAGTTAAATATAGCAAAATAAACTTACGGCGTAATCGATATCCGAACCAAAATATTGACCGCTATGATCTATTTTATAATACAAAAGCAATATGAAAATACATACAATATTGTTGGACATGGGAAAGTAAAGCATAACTTTAAAAGATCTATGGAAAAGATGCATATTCGTTATGTTGTGTTTGTATAATACTAATATTAATATGTGAATATAAAGTGCAGTACAATGTGGGCTAGGCAGTTCCTCAGACGAGTCAGTAGAGTTCTCGGCTAGCACTCTGCTAGGCCCGAGTTCGAGTCTCTGGCTGGCCAGTGAAGAATTAGAGGAATCTGTTTCTGGTGATAGAAATTCATTTCTTGGTATAATGTGGTTTGGATTCCACAATAAGCTGTAGGTCCCACTGCTAGGTAACCAATTGGTTCTAAGCCACGTAAAATAAGTCTAATCCTTTTTTTTTGTAGGCTAGGCTACCGTATATGTATATGATATACCATAGTGTAGGCTAAGCTAATTCTTGTTTGTTTTATTCAGTGTCTCTTTGTACTGAGTTAGAAGTCAGTCTGCATGAACCTCCAGAATTAGCCAATATTGGTAATTACTATACCATATATGTATAGAGTATACTTTATAGTGTAGGCTAGGCTACCATATATGTATAGATGGCACTGAATACCCTGGTGTAGGCTAGGCTATATTTGAGATATGTTTTTCCAACAAACAATGGGTTTTTTGGAACCTAAACCCATTGTAAATATGATAATACCTGTACATTGATTAAAAAATACTGTAAAAGACAACCGTATTGGAGTCAGATGGCGTGGTGAGAGATGACACTAAAATTACATATGTTGATGAGTTATTGGTAAAGAGTGGAAGACAAACCACAGGAAAGATAAAGAGTGACAGATTTACCAAGGCCCTTTGCACCATGTTGAAAGTGGTGTTAGTGATGCCATTCAAGTACCAAATGCAGTTTACTACTCTTCCCCATAATTATATTGAAAACTTAATGAATGAAAGCCTGAAGATTTATCATGTCTATAAGTATTTTATTCCTACATTGTAAGGGAGCACTCATATGTCTTATTTTATGCTGGTTCTAGCTGTTTTTCTAACAGGGACAGGTGAATTTCAAGTGTGTCAAGGTCACAAAATGCAGGTATGTTAGCATACCTGCACAAAAGGGTTTTGGGACCTAACACCCATTGAAGGGTTCAAGTATACAGTAACATTAATCATTTATCATTTACGTACTGATATATCTACTCTTCCATTTTCATTGCTGATCAGTATTTTCTAGTTCAATTTATTAAATTTTTTAATATGCTTTATAATAAAATTTTTAAGGATCCTTTGAACATTGCTTTCTTTCAGAGTGCTGTTGCAGTTAGCTATTTTATGAGATACCATTTGATGTCAGCCATGAGTGAACATACAACACCCAAAACCAGGCCTCAGACAAACCAGCGTAATGAAGGTACAGTATGCCTTGACAGGTATGACTAGCCTTGGAGACTCATTTTAGTTCTTTGTGCTTATTTAAGAGTTCTTTGTCATATATATTGTATAGCAAAATCCATGGCCCTTTGCAGCTAAGCCACGCCCACTTCCACGCCAGTGATTGGCTAGCTCTCTAAAGGGGAATGAAGTCATAGTTCACAGTCCAAATGATTGCCAGTATGGATTTGACTCTGGTACTATTGAGCTCTGTGCATGAACGATGACACCACAGATTTGAGATACCGGATTTGTGAAGTATGCATTTTATATCTCCGATAAAAGATATATTAAGTTATATAATTATCATTATGAAGATCTTGGATGATTCTGTGTGAATCTGTTTTTTTATTTTGATCATGCACAGCCTAACTACACAAGCATCTTGCTATTTTTTCTTTTGGTGTTGGCCCACATGAGCGATTTCACATTCACCACAGTAATTGAAGTTATATACCATTATGAAGATCTTGGATCATTCTGTCTGTGCGTCTTTTTTTTTTTTTTTTTTATCATGCGCAGCCTAAGTACACAAGCATCTTGCTTTTTTTTTTTTTTGGTCTGCATAAGCAATACTGCATGCACCATATTAGTTGAAATGAAGCATTGACTTGTGCAGCCAGTTCTGATATTAGGGTATTAATTCATCATAATCCTGCATGTCAGACCTTAATATCATTGTGAGATTAGGCTACATATCAAATTCTTATATTTTGAGGCAATGACAGGGCATAGGCCTATATGTCAGTTTCTTACATTTTGAGACAATACGTAACGGCATAGGCGTACACATCAATTTCTTATATTTTGAGGCAATGAGAAGGCATAACCCTACACCTAATTTTTATATTTTGAGGCATTGACAAGTTATAGGACTCCATGTCAATTTCTTATATTTTGAGGCAATAACAGGGCATAGGCCTACACATCAATTTCTTGTGTTGAGGCAATGATTTGGCATAGGCCTCCACAAATTCTTATATTTTGAGACAATGACAGGAATGGGCCTACATGTCAGTTTCTTATTGCAGATAGTTTTCTACCCATATCTGTTGGAAATAGTAGCTTTTAATTAACATAGTAGCTCCGACCCCACAATATATACAGTAAACCCCCCGTATTCGCGGTTTCACTATTCATGGACTTGCGTATTTGTAGATTTCTACGTGGAACATATCTACCTATTATTCGCGGAAAACTCGCCCATTCACGGTACTTTTCACTGAGAAATATTCACTACTTACTGTATTTTCATATTTTCATGACTAAATGCACTTTTTGTGATAAAACTATTAAAATACTCAGGTATAAGCATTTTTAAGGGATTTTTTTGTGTTTAAACTATCAAAATAGGCAGTTCTGAGTATTTTAAGAGTGGTTTTAAGTACCTGAGGATTTTAACTATTCACAGAGGGGGGAGGGTTTGCGGTACGCATCCTCCACAAATACGGGATGTTTACTGTAATGTATATGCATACAGTGAACTGTACATGTATAAGCATGTGCATATACACATAGATGCATGCTTGCATTGATGGCCATAGTAAATGTAACCCCACTTATAGCACAGAAATTAAGAATAAAATTTGTGGGCATGTAGCCAATGGCGCGCGCACACCAACCATATGATGTCTCGGCCTTATACACAACTATCGAACTGCTCTTAGTGAATCATATTGAATATATATTTACAAAAGGGATAACCAATTATATTACTTTGATGAGTAAATATAAGAATGCTGTAGCATTTCTATGAAAATGAAGGCTATGGTAGGAAGGCATCATAAGATACTTAACGAAATAAGAAAAAGATGAATATCTGAAAAAGTTATGTATGAGATGATCCAAACCAGTCTGCCGGTAGCCCATGAATCATTTGATTTTGGGGGCATTCTTATAGATTACCCTGTTGGACAACAGGATCTAAGCTCTCTAAATTCTCTCTCTCTCTCTCTCTCTCTCTCTCTATTCTAGTGTAGACTATATTCATAAATATCTCATTTACTGTTAAAACAAATGACTAAATTTCAATTAACAATAGTAGGCAGATAATTCTTTACACAATTATTTTATGAATAGGTGTATGTTAATTTCACAATGTTAGGTTACCATATGAAAAATTTTTGAAGATGCAAGAAGCACCATAGCATCAGCAACAAAAACAGAGTAAGCACAACAAGAACCACAATAAAACGCCTGAATATAAGGTAGGCCTACAATCCAAACGTCATAAGCTGCGTAAACCTACAAAAAGTCATAGGATATTATAGGTCTACATCATTTTTTATGGTTCTGTTATTTCGAAAGGAGATGATGTCCTGAAGAAAATTCTTGGCAAATTATATTCAATATGGCTTGTATAGCCTAGCATACTGTAAATTTAGTTAAACATAGGCATATTCTGGTTTTGTAGAGTGCAGTCATTGCTTATCATCCCACCGAATGTGGAAACAAGTGCAATGAAATCAATTTTATGACTGCAGTATTAAAATGTAGTAAAATTTCCTAAAACAAATATGAAATACTAGTCTGCATAGCTTGAGAAAGTCTTGTGTTGAAATTTAGAATGGTGAACTTGCCTGACAATATCAGATGGTAATTATCATTGTCCTGTAATTCCAGTTCACCAGTTCGAATGCAGACATTCCGCGTCATATTTGTATTTAGTATTCAGGTGAACGTCATTTATGAAAAACAACATTGCTGCATCGCGGAACACTACTGACTTCATACATATTTTCCTAATTTTTTCCCCATTTTTAGCGATATGTGTAAAATCAAGGGATAATATAACGTTTCCTTTTGATAATCAGCAAAACTTATTTTAGTTCAGTAAAACTACCACTACAAAATTAAGGAAGATGAAAAGAACCACAAAGTAACCATCTTTTCAAAACCATCTCTAGCCAGTCAGCTTCAAGGAATGGTTGTGACGTAAGCAGTGGGCAAGGCTTAGTTGCAAAGAGTGGTGAATTTTGCTATAGGTTGCGAGTGCTTACTAGTTCATGCTGTGCTTTATTTCAGACCAGATTCCATTGCTGAATAATGTTCTTTGAATTGAGTATGTAGAATTTGTAATGTTGAACTAAGTTTTTAGTTTTGATTGCAGAAACATCTTGCTGTACATGGGTAATTTGTTCCAAGACTACTGTAGTGCTAAAAAATGAAAAATAATATAAGCAAACTCTTAAAAAATGGACTGAAACATCCTACAAGCAACCAGTAACATGGCTAATGCAATACAGTAAATTCAGTAGTTCAGCATTTTTACATTTTCAGTAAATTTACTGTAGACATTGTAATGAATGCTGATGGAAAGAAAAACCAAATAAAATTTGGTCTGATGTGTAACATTTGTGTCCTGCACCATAAGTGATTATTGATACTCTTGTCTAACTCAAGTCAAAAGTATGAGCTATGGTGGCAAACTTTTCGTGGTGTATTTCATTGTTAGGTGTGAGAAGTGGATTGTAAGCTGTCAATTTAGTAATGGATGCAACAAAATACATATAGGAATAATAATAAATAAACTGCTGTATTCACTTCATGTCTCATGCCTGTTGATTGTAAACAGCAAGTAGCCACAGTTTTGTAAACAGCAAGTAGCCACAGTTTTGTACTGCAGTTTGGTATATCCACATTCAAAATTCAGTAAACCTTCTCTGCAGGGCTATGTATTGCAACATCATTGTGTTTATTATGGCATGTCATTCGCTAGTTGAACATAAGTTATAGTTTATCATTGGTTGAAACTGGGTAGTTTTAATGCCCCATTTCGACTGATAATTGTATTAATCACATTTTATCGAGGGATATTAACTTTGTAAAACTTTGAGTAAAAAAAAAAATAAACATTACAAGAGAAGAGGAGTGAACAAACCTTCATTCATATGGTTCCATTATTACACTAGTGAAAATCAATAATTTACATTTAATTAGTCGTGGTTCATTTGTTGATTACATATAAATTTCACTACTGTAAGCAGTTGTTTGAATGCCTTTGTTTATTCACTATATATCACTAGTATTTTTTACTGGTTTTGATAATAACATCCTGTATCCTTGATCGTATACAGTTAATATAATTGAGCACAACAGGAGATAGAGTACAGCAAATCACGTTTACAAGAGTAAAAAATCACCAGACAACATTTTAACACTTCAAAAAGAAGCAAAACCATCAAATACATGGTTCATGCATGCAGACCTTGATTTCTGGATAGGTTGTGAATTAAAAGCCTATTACTAATGCTCAACCTTTTCTTTACTGTGTGAGAAGTAAAAAATTTCAGTTATAAAGTAAAATTTCCCAGATTAAAGGATGCTGGGAAATTTGACTTTCTAACTGAAATTTTTACTAACTGTTAAATTCACAATGGCCTTGTTCTACTACTTATATCTTCTTGACTTGCTCCACTTTATTACACATTCAACATGAAGGTTGAATATTAGTACCAGGCTTTTAATTCAAAACCTATCCATCATTCCATTGATCAAATCAAATGTTGAAATCTGCATGCATGACCACTGAATAGAATTTAGTGTACCTGTTCTCTTGTTAATTGTTACTGGTGGTTTTGTTTCTTTTCGAAGTGTTAAAATGTCTGGTGATTAATGACTTGTAAATGTGATTTTGCTGATTTTCCTTGACTTGCTCCACTTTATTACACATTCCAACATATACTTGGCAAAACTTGAATGTGAATCAGACTGCTTTTTATAAACAGTACAATAACAATGTTCTTACCCATTCGTTGTAAATATTTACTGTACTCTTGTTTACAAGTAGGACACATTGCCATCATTCCATTGATTGATCCCTTTTCACTTGATCCAGATTGTTGCTGTTCTCTCTCTCTCTCTCTCTATACAGTCAGTTATGAATGTTGAAATATGTTGGGTCCTTGCACAGTAGGCATCAAGGGTAAGTTGCAATCACTATGAATAAAATTTAGTGTACCTGTTCTTGTCAATAATGTGTTACTGTCACAAAGATCCATCATCTCTAGTAAATGAAGGGGATAGCAGAATAATGAATTCAACTAAAAAATTATAGCATTAAACCAACTTGTGGTCGTCTTCACTCCTAAAACATACCACAGTGAAGTATGTAATGCCATCTTTGGATTGGTCCCAATCATCGGGTATGTGGGTATTTTATGAATAACCCACTCAACTCAGTCCCTGAATATAGAGAATTGAGAATAACACAATTACACATTTTTTGTTGGTCATTTGACATCGCATTATTCACATTTATGCATCTCGTTTTCCATTATTGAGTTGGAAATGGGATTAGTTTCCCATATTTTGTAGATCTGTGAATTTTTTAATGCAGTACAAATTCCATACAGACCCATTTTCCATGCTTCAGACACTTCCCTGACTTGGTCATCTCTGGCTAACCTCACTCTTTCAAAGTTCTTACGAGTCTTGATAAGAGATGGTTTATGGCAAACTGTTTGTTTATTTTGTAACACTGGAACCACTTTGTGAAATGCCTGTCATGGCAGACTGTTGATATATTTTGTTACACTGGAGCCACTTTGTGAAATGCCTATGTAAGACTGGTAATGCTGTCTTGAGATGCCCACGAATTGAAAATTTTCACTGTTATAGATAGCTTTTAAGGTTTGTTGATTTCTATGTTTTGTGACTGAGGTATGGTATATTGCAAAAGTGAAGAGGAAAATTTTGTCAAAGGTTGCCTGTAATCCTTTTATACCAAGTGTGTTTGACCCAGATTTAGGTTACTTCACTTAATTTCACAGTGCACATTCTGAAATGGGGAAAATGTAGTACAATTCATAGAATACAAAATCATGCAAATACTTAACGTTATGTAAGTGTCCAAACCCAGCCTGCAGTGAATATCAAATTCATGAACTACTGTAATCAGTTACATATAGGAATTGTCAGAGTCTGCATGATTTTTGTTCTCTATTTGCTTGGTAATGGAAGAAATTTACATTTTATCAGGAATGACTGCTGTCACAAGACCACCACCCTCAATTTGGTGCAAACTAGGTGAATCACTTACTTTGCACCTAGAAACTTCTCAAATTATGGTAATGTTGATTTATTAAGGCCAAATATCAGTACCTACATTCTTGGCTTATGAATGGTTTCAGCTGTTTTTACATACACCAGTGAGAAGGCATAATGTAGAGTGATATAGATTTGCATGTAAGGAGCTTATAAACTTTATGCAATCTCCCTCTTTTTCCCATGGGGAGTTCTTTCTTGGGCGAGTCGGTAGAGTTGTGGCCTTGCACTTGCTAGGCCCGAGTTTGCCTCTCCGGCCGGCTAATGAAGAGTTAGAGGAATTCATTTCTGGCTATAATGTTGTTCAGATTCCACAATAAGCTGTAGGTCCCATTGCTAAGTAACCAATTGGTGCTTAGCCACGTTAAGTAAGTCTACTCCTTCGGGCCAGCCCTAGGAGAGCTGTTAATCAGCTCAGTGGTCTGGTAAAACTAAGGTATACTTAACTTTTTCCCATGGGGGGTTGGTTGAGCAGAGCAAGCCTTAATGCACTCTGCGGCCCCCAGCTGCAACCTTTTGTTGCTTTTACTGTACTGCCAGTCATATTTTTTCTCCATCTTACTTTCCACCCTTTCCCAACAAATGTTTCATAGTGAAACTGCGAGGTTTTCCTCCTGATACACCTTTAAAACCTTTACTCTTGGATTTCCCTTTCACCGGTGAATGACATTGGCTCCAGTGCTTGGCCTAAATTTTATATTCCATTCCATTGCAGAGTTTGTGTGTGGGTGTGTGCATGCATGTTCGGGTGAGGTAACTTTTATACGAGTGGTTTGATTAGTGTGGTTGTCTGAACATTTTAGCCTTAAGCACTTTGAAGTGTTTATTGCTTGGAACTGTGTGCAATATCTTGTCTGTTGGCTATCCGAGTCATTGGTAATACAGATGGTGTTGCCTCTTAAATGCAAAATTTTGTTTTTACCATAGCTTTCCCCAGTCTTGATGATGACAGCCTCCAGGGACTTGTTTCATCTAGAAAATGTGGTTTGTATTATCATAGACATTGTAATATTAATTTAACCTATAAAGGTTCCCTGACTGGCTCTTTGGAATCAGTTTTACTTCATTAGTGTTTTCATCTTTGGTGCCATTTGGAGCCAGTTTTACTTCATTAGTGTAGTGTTTTCATGTTTGGTGCCTGCTTGTCTCCATACCTCGATGTAGAATATTCCACTCCTTTATGTTTAAGAGCATTAGACATATGTAGTTTGCAGGAGTTGGCATGTTATGCCACAAATATATAGGGCTTCAATCTTAGAGCAAGTCAGATTGTGGAATATTCCAAGTACTGTAGTTAACCAAATTGTTTCCAGCATAAGAGTTTGCCATTGTTGTCAATCTTGCTTTCTTCTTAATAGAATATACAACACAACCCATTTCTAATCACAACAGCAGTGGTATAATTCCTTGATTTGTAGCTTCAGGTCTCTTTTGGAAGCTTGTATTGTAGTGTGTAGTCTTTGAGAGGGGGAGTAGTTAGGGGTCAGTGTATAGAACTTATTATCCCTTTGGGGGTTATTACCATCAGTGCACTGTAGGCATTACTTAGGTTTTTTTCAGTGTCCCTTCTTTCTCTAGCTACAACTTTTATTTCACTATGTGTAACCTCCAATCATATTCTCTTTCTTCCCTCTTACTTTCCACCCTCTCTTGACAAATGTTTCATAGTGTCACTGAGAGGTTTTCCTCCTGTTAAACCTTTGAAACATTTTTACTGTCAGTTTCCTTTTCAACGATGAATGACCTCATAAGTCCCAGCACTTGGCCTACATTCTATATAACTTATTCAGACTAGCAGTGGTCTATTTTGTGAATGCTGCTCTTGTGTAAAAAAATATTCTACTTTGCAATGTTGGTTCTGCCTTTGGGAAATATAAGCTGTCTCTTAAAGGTTTGAGTTTTCTGTTAAGTACTGTAGAAATAATTTAATCATAAGTTCCAAAGTCAACACTGTTTACTGCCTGGCGGCTATTCCTGCAGTATTCTTTAAACATTTCATTTAATCTTTTACAGTAGTGGTGGGAAAGTCAGATTCAACTCTACCTTGCCAAGTAACATTCACCATCACAGGCCAAGTCTCTGCATATCTACCAGCACTAGTTACCTATGTAGGCTTGAATATCCTCTCCAGTCTCAGCTCAAGGCCACTTGGGTATTTCATACACTGATTCAGTTGTTTGACACGTTTTGGTGGTCAACCAAGTTATCATTTTCATTATAACCAAAATGGAATGGCAGTTATGGTGTACTATAGAGTAAGGCTTCCCTCAGTTACGTGGAACTGGAGAAAAAAAAAAAAAATGCCTAACTGCTCAGTAACCACCGAAAATGGAGGGAAAATGTACATATCACTGTAATTAGGCTAAACTTAATTATTTTTTCTTTAATGGTATGCTTTACCCGTACAAGTTTCATGTATACTGAATAAAAACTGTGTACAACTAATTTTAATTACCCCAAATTACTATAAAAAAAAAACCACCACAGACTCCACTTTGCAGTGAAGCAATGGTTATTGGAGACTTTTGATGTCAGTTTAACAAATCAAAATTGCTCTAGGTGTTTTTTGGTTAAACATCTATTTCTGTTGTCTATGACTGGTAAAAATTTATCCACGAGTCTTTTTACAAAATGCCTTGACTTTTTTTTTTTTACTAACCCCTCCCTTATTGCTTTCCAGATGTTTCAGCTTGGCTGCTAAAAATTTACCAACGAAAACCAGTCGCAGGTTTGGATCAGAAAGTATAGCCTGATTGTTCTTTAATAGATGAATAGTACTGTTTTCGCTGCTCTACACAAGAAAACTGGTCGTGGGATGTAAAACGCACTGCCAATAAAACCAAACTAAAAGCTATGTTTTTTTTTTTTTTTTAACATATCTTACACCTCAATTTTAACGGATATATTCCCATTTGACTAACAATTGTGCAGGGTGCTTAATTTTGAAATTTTGCCATTTTCTTTAAACATTAGCCTTCTCTTAAATAGTGCTTTTCTATAGTTACATTTTCTCTAAATGTTGCACAATATTTTAAGGAGAGCGAGCCGTGCAAGGGCCAATAAAGAACAATGGCGTTAATCCAAATTAATTAGGGCAATAAGAGCGCTGGCGTTAAAAAAACAAATTTTTTTTACAATAGTCACCCGTTCAATTGGGCCTTTGTGGGTATTCCCGTTCTCTAAATTGTATCAAAGAAGACTGATAGAATGTGGTTTCCAAGCTCTTACTTTTGCTGTCCTTTGTTTCCCGTGACTGCTAAATATTACTTTATAAAAAAAAATTACTTAAAAAAGTGTAGGGGGTTATGTACTGTATATAAAATCCTTGCCTCTAATAGGGGCTCCATTATACTTTCCCGGTACATATACTAGCCAAGTCAACGACACATGGAACATAAAATACGTAGTGCTATATAAATATCCCTGTTAATGATACATTGGATAATCCACATTGTTTAGGACAGAAAATACCTATTTTCGTCACTACTCACAAGGCAAAGTTTCCGGTAAGTTTTGTAATAGAAAACGAGAGCTTATAGTCACCATAGAAAACTGAATGACAATTAGCACAGGGTAGACTATGTTAAATTTAAAACTTTGTTCAAACGACAATCTTTCGTGCTTTTTTAAACCAAGCAGTAACCGCACTTGTAAAAAACCTACCATATGGAATTAAATTTCCAATTGCTGCTATAAGGACTTTATAATGCTAGTCTAATGGGCTAGCATTTGGTTATAATTATTCTGGATTCGACACCAACAAAACCTTTCAATTCAGATTTGCGGCCTACATAGAAATGAATTCTTTATCATTAAAAGAAAATGACTCCACACTGACATTTTCGATGGAAAACCTCCACTTTCTAGAATTCTGAGTAAGTCAATAAATTAAAAGACTTCTATTCTAGAGTAAGTCAAATTAAAAGACTTCTGAAGCACAATACCCGTTTTCTGGGTAGAAACCATGGCATTCTAGCTGTTTTTAAATCATAAACCCTTACATAACACACTATTAGGATAATAAAAAAACCATAATAAATATTGCTAGGCCAAAAACAAAAAATGCACATACACTTTGTAAGCAAAAACCCCAAACCAATAAACTTGGAACGAAAATAACTCCCAATACTAACAGTAGCTTCCAAAACTAATGCACTTTTCTCCATACAAAAACATCCTTAAATAACACACTTTAATGAAAACTAGCATCAAAATACTTCTTAGACAGAGCTATCACAATTCTGCACCTTCCACAGAAAAAAAAACACACCAGCACAATTTCTTAAACAACATTCGGTGTTACAAGACATTCTCAGCCAATAAAAAAATCCCAAAATATACAAAATGTCCTGTCAAAGGAAGCATAAACCAACTTTTTAGCAACACTGTAAGCACAAAAAACCATAGCAGACTTATGCTAAAGGATAAACACTTCTAGCCAAAACAGTTACTATGAGATTTCTAAGCAAAAGATCACAAACTAACAGGCTTTCTATGCAAAAACCTCAAATTCAGACATCTTCAATGCAAAGGCACCAAAGACAACTAAAACTGTAGGGCAAAATGCAACAAATGTAACAAATGCACACACCAACTGAGAGCAGAACCATTAATAAAACAATTTCCTTAGGGCAAAGCCAGCACAACTAACATAAACGAAAATATACTACAAAGTAACAGAATTTCATTACAGAGAATATCACACGCTAAGTACATTAGGGGCATATCAAAACCAATGCACTTCCTGAATGCAATGACATGAAAGGAAAAGGAAAAAACCCAACCTTCTGAAAACTAAGCACCATAATTTTAAGTTTATAAATGCCAGTGTTACAATAAACCCCTTAAAGCAAAACATCTGCAGAAACTTCCCAAAATATTAAATACCATAAACTAAGACTTCTATTGTAGATCTACCAAAATTTTTTATGTACTGTAATTTGTTTTTCTTGGGTATAACCTGCAGCCTTCCATATAGGGAGCACCTTCAGGCTCATGCCCTGGACTGGCCGATGCACTAACTAATACAGGGGATACCAAAGGAGGTGGAGGATAGGATATGCTCCTTCAAACAGACTTTCCCAATTGAGCTTCTGGTCGCAGGATATTCAACACTGGCATAAGCAGTGAGGCAGAGGCAGGTTCCCTCCAATATGGAAGGTTATGATTTGTATACCAAGGAAAAATAGAAATTACTCGAAAAGGATGTATTTATTCCTTCAGGCACCTTTCATATATGGAGACTCATTTACTGGGAGGGTGGTATTGCCAGAACAGGGGGCAAGTGCCCTTGTGTGTCTGGATGTGGCATATTAGGCTGAGTAGAGGTATGCCTGTGGCCATTTGGCAACCCCCTAACAACAACTGACAAGTTACCCATTCTGTCCTGGCCTCTGTGTCAGGAGGCAGTAGTAACTAAGCTGCTGCTCAGTTTGCCTGGACTCCAGTGTGAGGAGGTATCCCCTTGTAAAGTGTCAAATTCCAAAATATCAAGAGCAGAGACTCCATTCAAAAACCAAAAACAGGCTCCATTCAAAAACCAAAAAACCTCCATCATGAAAGACATCTTTATCCCCAAAATAGGAAAACTCAGACTTCCACAGTGGAATGTGCTCCTTGTGCTCTACAATTTCACCAAAGTGCTATATGAACCTCAAGCTTTTAACTGAATTCAGTTCAGCCGTTCTGAATTACTGTACATTACCTTACATATATAAGAAGTATAAAATTCAACTTGTCTACGCTGAACTTCTGAATGCCAAATTATATTAGGAGAGTATATTTCAATTTTTCTAAACTCCAAAAAACCAAAACTTTGATTGGATTGCAATATATAATTTAAGCCAAAGGCAAAGCAGTAGAAACCCCCAAACAAACCCACTGACATCTTGAACGTTACAATTCATTCCACAGATCCCAGAAAATTCACAACATACAGTACACCTTCATCCCTGACATAAAGCAAGTTATCCCAGATCAATTACATCTGTAAAATACATCTTTCCAGTGATTTCTTTAGCTGTAAGTCTTGGCAGAGCCTATCAACACAACTTTGTAGCACTTGAAAGGCTATACCAGCTTATGTTAAAACACCACCTTGACAGCTGAAAAATCTAATCCCATATAACATTCTCTGTTAGCCACAAAATTCAAAACAATACCATTTTATGCATAAATCTTCCCATCAGGGACATGCAGTATTTTCTACTTCTAACCTATTCATGCATGACACCAACACCACCTAACAACATACCATCTCCTCATCAGACGATCTAACAATCATATCAATACATGCAGACAAAAACGTATGCTCCACACAAGTGCAGACTTACATAACACAACAAAACTGGCTCACAAAAACAGATTACAATAATCCACAAGAAACTCACTAGTCACAACAAAGAACATCAGTTGACCCAAAACCTGAACAACACCACAATTCCACACACACACGAAACAAAAATCCTTCACATACAACACTTCAGTGTCATTTGCTCCACATGTCAGTAACATCATCAAGAAATGCAGACCTTAAATGCACTAAGATCACTAACAGGCACAACATTTGGACAACAAAAGAAACGATCAATTATATAAACAATTCCACTCCATAATAAACTACGCCAAGCCTGGCACCCTAAACACAACTAAACAAACTACAGATAAAAAAACACAGCTCTGAGAATCATCCTCCACAATCCACACCAATAGAACACTTACACGCCGAAACCAGATTCTCACCATCAGGCAACACTTAGACATTGAGGCAACAATTCTTGGCATTCTAAAAACACAAACAGCCCATGCTTTACCTTACCACCCTCCAACACACAGGCAAATCTGACACTATACAGATATCTTGAATTCTATACACCACCCACAAACAGAACAAAAAAAAAAGCACATCCATAACACCTCACCAGACAAGCACTTTACTAGGCACCCCCACCCAACATAAGCAGTATCTCAAGATTGGAGAGAGTACACCTGATGTGGTCATCACCAATCACTAAACACCTACAAACACCGCCACCCAAACAGACATATGTCCACTCTGCCAAGTTAGTCCCCACACAATTACACATCTCTTAAGACCCTTATCAACAACACAACATCCACACTACCACACAGTTATGGTGTATTAGCGTGGTGTCCTTCTTGCGCGGTGCAGGCTTCCTGGCATAACAGAGTCTGGGCAATTTCAATGTCAACACCAACTTAACAATAACCACTTTCACTGCCAACATAATGCTTGATGAAACCTGCAAACACCTTAAATCAACTACAACTGATTCAATCATCACGTTATAAAATCCTGTAAAGGTAAATAACTTTACCATAGCTTACATTTGTTTACAGTTTTACCCAGTATTTCATGGGGATCAATTGTATAAATTGGGTCTACAATAAAAAATGTAACCTAAAAACAAGGGCAGTTTCCTCCACCACTTAAATGACATTGATAATTCTTGTTCTAAAAATAAGCTGTTATCAGTTAAATCTGGGTATCACACAGAACCACAAAAATCCTAACACGCCTTTTTGGCAATAATTTTTAGTCCTTGCCTTTTGATATAAAAATTACCTAAACTTTATCAAATTTTCTAAAGAATTTCAATCTGGATAACTTCCTATTTTGTTAAATTCATATGTTTCAATAACTAAAAGTAAAATTAAACATCTAAGCCCCAAGCTGATAACGACTTTTGTTAAACATTCAGGCATAGGAATAACTTTTGTCCTTGTTTTGATATAAACCTAATCTATAAATTCTAAGACATCTGGAACTTCATATATTCTGTTCAAGAAGAAGAAGAAGAAACACTTGATACAATCAAACCTGATCTGGCAAAAATAGCACATTCTGTTCAAGAAAATAAGCTCTCTGTTCTTAGTAATGATTCTCTTCTGACTTTCCCATATTAATAGGGCTCATCTTGGGAATAATAATAATGGTAATTTCACCAGCATCTTCAGCCTCTCCTTTGTTGGTGAAATAGTATCAATAATTTTGGCTATACAAAATATTTGTATGCTGAACCATGTACTTTTCTTTTCTTTCTTTCTTCAAATCTTTGGCTGAAAACCCTTATGGGCAGTCATCAGACTATGAACCCAAGAGGAATCCAAAAGGAAATCAGCCTGCACAGACAGGAAAATTATAGAAAAAGGTGATAAATGCATAAATATGAAGGAATAGTAGATAAAACCAACACACCTGAATTTAGTTGTCAGCAGAGAGCACGGATGAATTTGCTCATTTAAACATTTGGAAATCACAAGATTCCACAAGTGAACTACGTAAAATATTCCACATTTTAGTGGCAGCCAAGATAAAACTCCTAACAAACTGAACAGTTTTAAACCCGATACTAAAAACACTGTTTCCAGCAGCAGCCTGCCTAGTGTTGTGAGTAAAAACAGCTTTGTCAGGTAAAAAAAAGAGTCCAGAGGATGTTAGTTGTTATAGTACATTTTGTGCAACAAACAAAGAACTTACTTTACGTTAACGCTACAAGTCAAGATTACGAGTAGGCAAAATAAACTTGATTAATGACAAACTCTACCAAAGATACCAACTTTTTGAGAAACATGATAAAGCATATATTCACACAAAACATTTTTTCTATAAGCTTCTTTTGAAAACATGTCAATTTCTTATTAAATGTTACACCTAAAATCTTAAAAGAGTCACTGTCATTTAAAAATGTACCCTTTAAATGTAACTCAGGATCCAAAGGCAAGTGTTCTGGATTGACTAGCTATCAAACTAAGTTTTAGAAGAGTTAAGCTTCAAGCCCCAAAGCCTACTCCACTCATGCCATATCTCCAATCAAGGATTCTAAAATCACAGACCTAAGGTGAAGAAGGAAACAGATGGTCGAGTAGCATCATTAGCATATATGCAGTTGGTTTGTTCTCCAGAACTTAACATATGTCACTAGTACAGATAAACAGCCAAAGCCCAAGAACACTAAATTGAAAAACACCTGAAAGACATTACTGAAGCTACTATACCGGCCATCAACACAGACCCTTTGGGTTCTGGCAATTAAAAATTCATTTAACACATTAACAAAGATACACTAACTCCCAATGAACTTAGCTTGTAGATAAGTGCTTCATGACTCACCAGTCAAAGGCTGCACTAAAATCTAAATTGACCATGCGTGCCTCTACAACTCATCAAAAGCATTCTGCAAGACAGTAGATATTGACAAGAGTGCATCACAGGTACCAAGACTGTTATGAAACCGAAACTGTAATACTGGTCGCAGGTTATCTTCAACAAAACTACAAAGATGCCTTTGAGGTCATCTTCCCTAAAACCACCTGATGTTAAAATGTTACAACAAATAAACATCCTAGATTACACATACAAACTATAACCTGATGGTTGATGTTACACTGATAGAATACTATATTTAGATAATGAACTATATGTGAAATGTACTAAGCCAGCAATGGCTGATATTCAATAAATATTTAAACAAATTACATATCCTAAGTATGTTCACCTGATGGCTGATATTCAATTATAGGATACACTTAACAAAATCCACTAAGTAACAAACCAAGACCTGTATCCCACTCTTTTTTTCTTCTCATGCTACACAGCATTTTATTGTGAGGTTTAAGGAGGGTTTTTCAAGCTGTTAAATTCAGTGATGAATGCAACAATACAGGTATGAAGAAAATAATATATATACTGATCTTATATATGAGGAAGTACCATTTTGTATTCCATAATAAACATTTCACCTAAAGCTTCATATGCCTGTGTACAGGGCTTACAAAAATAAATTACAAAAATATTGTTATTTACTATGGCATACGAAATTTTACCAAATACTTATACTGTACAAAACGTGTAGCAAGATACATGAGCTTAGGTTACCACACATGACGGATTGAACCTTGGGTACATATGGAATGGAATGGAATAAAATTCTGGCCAAAGGCCATGTGTTGGAACCTATGAGGTCATTCAGCAATGAAAGGGAAATTGAGAGTAAAAAGGTTTTAAAGGTGTAACAGGAGGAAAACCTTGCAGTGGCACAATAAAACAACTGTTAGGAGAGGTTGGAAAATAAGCTGAAAGAGGATATGAATAGGTACAGTAAAAAGAATGAAAGGGGTTGCAGCTGGGGACCAAAGGGATGCTGCAAAAAAAAAACCTCAGTAATGCTTCCAGTGTATCATGTGAGGTGCACTGATGGTGCAATCCCCCTATGGGGTGGTAACAAGTAATACACTGTACAAGGTATTTACTCATCTACAGGGAGGGATATGGGTGAGGTGGGATGGGGGGAAAGATGATGCAAGGAATAGGAACAGATGGAGAAAGTTGATTCGAGTGGCCGTCCCTGCTATACAGTGGGATTAACCAGGTCGGAAGACAAATAAATCACATTTTATTAGGAAATATATCAAATTCCACAAAACCTGGAGTAAAATAAAATACATAACACAAGAGAGAAAGAGGGAATAAAAACAGACAGACATTCATATAATAGTTTATCGAAGCTACAATGTACTTGTTTTTGAATGATGAACTGGGAATGGAGTAAGTGATTTTCACCTAAGTATTGATGATACCATATACATTGTATATATCATTATTATAATGAAAATCAATGTCTAAACATTCTAAGATCATCTGTCAATTATATGTAAGCAATCATAAGAATATTTGTCTTCTCTTACTCCTTCTCTTGTGCTGTGTACTGTTATTGTACTCGAAGCTTTAATAAAATTATTATCTCTTGATAAAATGTCATTAACAGCTTCCCATACTATCCCATGTATACTTGCAAATAAAAATTGTGCAATCAGTAAATTTTGTGCATTGCATAATAAACCAATGTTTCAAACAATGATATATGATAGTCTAAGTTCAAGTAGCTCATGTATCGTGGATGGTATACATATTTTCATAAATTTTTATATGCCATGCCTGTAATACATCTTTAATAAGCCTCCACTCATACAGACGCACACATTTGGATATTTTCACTAAAGTTTGAATGTGGAGATACAATATTCCAGGTACAATACAGTACTAACTGAAGCTACTCTCTGTTTAAAATCAGTAGACAAATGCATATACAAGCTCATATGCAACAGTAATGTTTTATTATTTACTTCGTCTCTATGTATTGTTGAATTTGCTACCGTATTCAAGACCCTCTCAAAAATTGTTACTATTGGTACATCCCTAAATAGAAGAGTAATTATCATGAAAATTACGGTTTTAAAAGTGGCAGGATCAACAAAACTCAAAACAGCATACCTTACCTCCCTCTCCCGTATATAAACTTTAAAAGGTATTGTACAAATTGTGAATTCTACACACTCCTCATAAGATGCAGTGTCTAATTTCTCAACATTCATCATTTAAGCTAGCCATACAAAATTTATGATCAAAATAAGATGCACATATACTACATGTCTAGCAGTAGAGAACTCTCAGGTGATGGGTCAAATAATGCTGTAAAAAAATGTTGATAAGCAGACTTTTACGTATTCTATTACTGTATTGTATTACATTATATTCTAATATTCAAAGAATGTTTTTTGTATAGAATAAATTAATCATTCTATTATAAACAAAACACTGAAATGGATATTATGCTCAAGTTGGGGTCAGTCACTAACTGTTGCATTTACATTAAGATCTATACTTTACAGTATTTGTATGCGTGTGTTATTTACTGCTGACTAAGAACTGCAGTACTCTAAGTAGAAAATTAATTCTGAAATAAAATGTGTGCATGGACATTAGATGAAAAACCTACTGATAGAAATCCAAATCATTAACTTTCTTTACAAAGTTTACATGTAAATAATTGCTCTATACTGTATATATATTGATGATTGTCATTATTAAACAAACTTGACAACAGGTTGATTACAGAGTTATTCATATAAAAGAGAAAATGTAGCACAGCCAGAACACACCCAAAGAATAGTTCAGCGAAAACACTCCTACAGTACACCAACTTGGCCAAGTCATCATGTAACGAATTATGCTACACATTAAGTATGCATTTTGATACGAAGTGTTGGCTCTTTACAAGGGAGGCAAGCCATGCTCACAAGGTAAAGAAAGGCAAGTATCAGTCATGTTTGTTTCAGCATCTGCTACATAAAGCTCACTTACAGGGATATTCTGTTAAGAAATATGTCCCTGATAGGCATGACACCTGAACATCTGATAAGCACACTACCACCTTATACCCCACTAAAATAGGAATATTAACTACAATCTATATATCCTGAAACATAGCAAGCCACTTCATAGCTACTATTAAGCTGATGAAAAATTTAAGGTAAAATAACTATATAGATTTATCTTGAAAGAAACTTAGCAACCTAATAGCTGATAATTTACAGTGTCTTCACTTACACTGGTAATTATTACATCAATAAAAGATATTAAGTCTGAAAAAAAAAAAACTGAGGCTGCTGCTGCTAAAGAATGTTTGTTGCAACAGAATCTTCCAGTATTCCATGGGATGCTATGATGTTTCAACTGCAAACTCCAGATACTCTGAAAGAATGAGGAACAGGTTACTTGGACAACCGAGAACTTTGGGTTTATACAGTATTAAAAGGATTATATCAGTACCTATGATCAGATCCTGAGAATCCTATAACCAGGATAAGACAAGTACTTTTGGCTCATTGTTTAGGTCTATATTTTGCTAAGGACACCTTGCTGAAACCCTATTTAGTTACAGCTACAGTAACTGATAATTAAAATTTGAATTGTAACACAAAGTTTGCTGAACATTTGCAGTAGTTTCTTGGTGGAAATTTCTACCAGCAAATTATGATGTTATGTATGTTTTTGAGTGAATTAATGTATCATTGTTGTTGTTGTTATTATTATTATTCTTACTATGGACTACCTGCAGACTGGAGGCCATAAGCTATCTAAAACGTAGACAAAAACATAGAGAAACTCTACAGGGAACAATTTGTTTGTAACAGTACTACTGTAAATTAATAATGTAATTTTTAACTACAATGAGCAATGAATGGGGGGGGTTTACTACAAAAGAATAGCTCCACATTTGTTGCTCTGCTATTCCCATAATTTCCAGTTTAAGGTCACGTTAAAGGAAGATTAGGTTTGTCTGTATCCCAGGGAAATTCTTTATTACTGTACATGGAAGGCACAGCAAGGCAACAGGTTCAATCAACAATAAGCTGGTCTACATATGCTGTTGTACAGTACTTTATTCAGTAATAACTGTTGCTCAGTGTTCATTTTAACCTTTTTAATTTCTTTGCTACATTTTACTAACAAAATGTATACATGTACTTATTATATATTTTTTTTAATAAAAACTTATCACCCATAATTAGGGTATGGTCCCTTACTGGTCACATCTAATTTATTCAAGACCATTTCAAGAATTTCGCAGATTTCGTTAAAAGTTATTAGCACCAAAAATGGATAAAATTCGTTTATTGATTCTTCCCTATATGATTTCTTAAATTCATTATAGACAGTAACCTTCTATCAAGTAACAAAAAAATGAGGAACTTAATTACTTCGTATAACTCTATCGATGTGACTGTAAAATACTGTACAAGATTTTAGATAATGCATAATACCCAAACCATAGTTATCAGAGAAACGTACACAAAACCAATTTTTAAGTCTATCTATCCTAAAAATCTATATTTTGATGGTTCATATTCCTAATGCAATTGCTGATGCTTCTACAACTTTCCTAACATTACTGCCAGTACTTTAATCATTTTCCTAAAGTAATTACTTGGTACTTCCTGAAAGTCTTTCATTTTAACTAATTTCCAACCTTCATAACAGGTCATTAACTGAACTTCTGGCTACATGAAACAAGAATTTATATCCCATTTCCTGTTCAGTAAACTTCTACCTAACTAGCTTTCAATTCTTACTTTTCAACTGATAACTAGGTAAATTTTGCCAAGTTATTTTCAAATATCTGGCCTTCAGTCTTCAGAAGCACCATCCAATCTTCACTCAAAACCATCTAATTGGCTTTGGCATTAAACCAAACTTTCGTTATATTTCCTAGCTAAATCCTTGATCTGAAACAAGACTTTCCTTCGATATTCATTCACATACCAGTGAATACAAAATCTCACCATTCAATATTCCTAAAATACCTAACGTTACCCCCAAGGGCTTTCTTGCAACTAATTTTACACATCCTATTTGTCGATCACCAAAATCTACCTTGTGACAGATTCCAGAGGTTGGATACTTAGCTACTTATTCCTAAAAATCCATCAATACCAAATTGGGATACAATAACTTAGGCTTTCAAACCTACTGTCAAGTTATTGAGAGTGATAGCAACAGTCAATGTCTTATTAATATGTCTTCCCTAGCTAAGATCAAATGTGATTATCATTATTATTAATTAAAAGTCTCATACCCATCAGCAAAACCATACCCATTTGCTCATTGGTAGCGAACCAGGACCAAAATGCTATAACACTACGTATTTCAAAGAGCCAAGATGAAGATTCACAAGTCCTTAGCATACTGACCTTCATAAACACAATTCACTTTTCAAAGCTTACTACATTTTACTGCATGCATTCTGAGACCCTGCAAATGAGTCACTCATGTAAGTAACATAGAATAGTTAAGATGTATTTCAAAGGTGCAAATTGTCCTTACCGTCACACAAACAAACAAATCATGATTTAAACATTCTAAGGGCCTATAGTGAAGCAATGCTTAAAAATTCCTGCATTTACTCCACAAAAAAATCTCAATACTTTACATAAATTATTTCTCTGGAACCGAGGATGGGATTTTTCTTGCAGTTTTCAGGAATAATCTTGAAGAATTACCTTTTCCAAATATGCTGTTCATATGAGATGGTGCTGGATCAGTTCTTGTAAAAATCTGAAATAAATGGGTCAAGGAAGCAGTCCAACTTCATCCTACATAATCGAAAAACTGAAAATAATTTTTCAAAAAAAACAAAGTTCATCAATGAAGATAAAACATGACTGAGATGGGGAAAAATGGAGTGAGAAAAATGAGCTTAGTCTTACTTACTTTAAGCCAGAAGTATTCTACCCAATACTAGAGATAGCAATTATGTGATTACAATAAATGAAAGGAGAGTTCTTTGGTACAGCCCACTCCACTACATTAATTGAAGGTTTATTTGGCTTTTCATCTGATGTTAGTTTGTGATAATTCCAATGATCAAATTGCAACAACTGTAATCAACTGTCTAATAAAGTATAAACAAGATAATTTCAAGGCATGTGCTCAAATCATTTGGAAAGCAACAGTGACAAACTGAAAAATTAAACTCCTTCAGACTTCCATATTTAAGCAGACTTAACTTCAGTTTCACACATGCAACCTTCCTGTCAAAAGGGATATCCGCGACCTTATTGTCTGAAACAGAATTTGGTCTTTCAAGAAATCCCATAGGTTATTAAAGGTTTTAATCTAACCAACCATGACAAAACTGTAGTGGTGAATATTTTGAGGTTAATACTGTTGTGTAATAGACACTCCTCTACAAACAACCATGATCGTAAATTAAAATTTGTTTGGAGAGCCCGTCCACCACCTGTACGTTCAAATTTTGTGTTGCATGCCTTGGCTTAGCTACAATTTCTGCTGCCACCCAAGCTGAACAGTACTGTAGCAGATGCCAATGTGCCAGTACAGTACACTGTCCCAGACTCCCGAGCCTATGCAAGTGGTTAAGGCATCATCTCTTGTGCTCTGATTCATTCTAGTCAACTCTCTGTATTAGATATACAGTACCTGTATATTTTACACCAGTTTCTCACAACACTATTATAACAAGCATGCTGATCATCTGCAAATGATTTTACAGACTTTCTTTTTATTTAAGTGCTCCACCAGCTTCATCCACACCAGTAAGAGATGTCACCCATTTATAACTTCATCCATACAAAATGAATAGAATATAGCATTTCGGCCAAAGGCCAAGTGCTGGGACCTAGGAGGTCATTCAGTGCTGAAAGGGAAATTAACAGTACGAAGGTTTGAAGGTCGTATCAAGAGGAAAGCCTCACAAGTGCACTTGGAAAATTTTTTTTTAGAGAGGGTGGAAAGTCAGATGGAAAAGAGAAAATATGAACGGAGGTACAGTATAAGAAATGAGAGAGGCTGCAGCCAGGGGCCGAAGGGATGCTACAAAGACCCTTAAATAAAGCCTAAAGTGCACCACGTGAGGTGCACTGATGGCAATGCCTTACAGGGTACCCATACAGCATCTTGCACACAATACACTTGCAATCCAAAAGGGAAACCTATACTAAAAATTTAAAAATAAAGACTAATTGGACTCTATCGTAAAAAAAGCTACTTGAAGAAAATTCTCAGAACCACGCAACTACTACACCAGATTGTTCAAACTGTTGCACCAGAAACTTGAATGAAAAGATCTGAAAACTAGATTGACAATCAACAAGACATAACTGTTATCCTCATACACAGCTATAATCTAAACCCTGAAGTTATCCACAAACTATAACCAGCTGATATAAAAGGGATTCTCCTGATGGACTACATGAGAGCTGATACGAAGTCTTCTGAAAACTGACAAGAAAGACTGAAGACTGAATGGTTAACTAAGATACGGTTTTGTATGTCAATAAGACTAAAATGACTCACAAACTGCCCCATGCTGACTCATGCAAACAAGACTAAAACCTGTATTACTTTCGTATAATCATAAGCAAATGATGAGATTGGATACCTATACAGTAACGTATCAGCAACTTATGGATTACTGTCATGTTGTAAAACCATAAAACCCAAAGCAAATAAAGTACAGTATGATTTACCTAAAAGCTGCCAAGTAGAGCAAGTATGGAAAGAGGAACTAAGGAGACTGCTTATTATCAACATGTAGTAATTCACCCACCCGACTTTTCTTGGCAACGACTTCAATGAAAGTGAGTACTTTCAACACAAAATAGTTTGGTATATTGACACAGAAATTTATGCACTCTCTTTCTTAAAGCAATGAAATGACACAGCTATTGGACTGCACAATGATTATTCCTATAGACAAATTGTTAAAACTACTGAGATGCAACAAACTACAATGTACTAAAATTTCATATACATACTAACACTAACATCATATTCTGAACTAGGATCTAATCCTGAAAATTACAGCTGGTTTTTATCATTATCTTGAAGACCTCGCATGAACTAACATCTCAATTTTTGCATCTCTGTAGACCATTTATGGACACTTCAATCATAAAAAAAGCATTCCTTTTGCCTTTAAATTCAGTCAACAGTCTGGATAAACTACTAAATAGTAATAACCTAGGTTTAACAAACATTTTCTGCCAACTTTTATAACAACTATTTGCAAATCAAACGTATAAGAAAACTGCTGGAAAATATTCTCGTATTTTCACGAGACAAAAAACTCAAAAAAATTTTTTTGTTTTTGTTTTGTCTAGTTAAGCCCCAAAATTTTTTAGTCCAAAGTAAACAGATTAAACCCTAGTGCAGCACATTATCAGGCTCCAAATACCTGCACTTCAAAAACCCTACAACTGACTTTGTAAGGTCTGTTCTTTTGCACTGAACTGTTCACTCCACATTTGCAATATATGTCGTTAGAAAACCAAGGTTTTTATGAAAATCAAAGGCAGTTCTTAAAAGGTCACACAGTTACTCTATGTTATAAACAAGTCATACTTTTGTTATTGCCTTACCTTTAAAAGCTGTAGATACAGGCAACAAACAGACCTTGCTCACCTTTGACTTGCAGTGAATAGGCCTTGACAGGCCTTTACTCCTTTCAATTCCCTGGTTGGTCTGTCTTTATTACACTGATCAACCTAAATTAAAGATATTAATTTGATCCTGATATGAATCGTTCAAGCTAACACCATCAAAGTACAATACCAAGACATTTCCCTTCTAAGCATCATTATTATTCTTAAACAAACCATATTGTAAAGGGTTATACTTCTGCTAAAAAGACTTGCTGAAAGTGTACTGGGTTATTTGAAGTAAAGAGTTTTTATGAGTACCTTGAAGTGAATCATCACAGTAAATATTCATTACTAACTGGCTCTAGTTATCAACAGACTTAGGGTTCATGATACTTATTTGGGTTTTTTCCCCAAGATTATGGAAATAAAAACCAAGTTCAAAATTCATATACTTACCAGTTCCACTTTAGCTCACTATTAGTTAATACAAAATTAGGCACCTGTTATCTTTCTGCAGCTGTCCCAAGTACAGGATATAAATGTAAACCAAATTTCTTGAAACGTAACATTCCAGTACTGAAGAAGTCCTATGAAAACAAATCAGCATTTAGAGAAAAAAAATCCCATGGTACAAATATTGAAGACATGTCTGGGATTAAAAAAAAAAAAAAAACCAGGGGAAATGAAAATAACTTCTAATAGTCCATAATACAGTGTTTCATTTCACTTCTACAAGCCATCCAATAACAGGCACATTAACTTCCTGTTGCCATGTAACGAATGGAAAATATCCTACAATTCCCTTTAGTCATCCTCAGTGCACCTGACAAACACTACTGTTACCTATTTCAGATATAAAACTCAACCTAGAAGCACAAGATCTGTACATACGATTAACCATGTCCTAACAGAATGGGGAGGTAAAGACTGTATTGTACATATATTTCTCAAATCTCTACCTCTTTGTTCTCACAGCAATGCAACACAACACTGAGCTTTTCCCTTATATCACAAAACCAAGCATTCAATAATTTCCTTGTTGCACTGTAAAACCAAGCCTTTGATAATTTCCTTTTTGTAAAACCAGGCCTTTGATATTTTCCTTTTTAAGTCACCCAAACCATATACCTCATTTGCTCGGGTATGTACTTCCTTACCATACGCTGGTTTCTTTGACTTGGAGCAGTACAAAGAAACCACGGGTCCTTAAGGATGTCCTTAGTTTTAAGACATTTCATCTCCCAATGTCAAGTGAGGTGATGGAGGTAGCCAAGAGACCGAGTACTAATGTTACATTGAAAAGCCTTGTGTCTGGCTCTTTTCCTAGGACTGACTGTGACAATTACTGGTCCCTCCTCTCCTTCCCCTGAGCAATCAAAGCTACGGATGCCATTCAAGGTATTTGCTTCCAGTTTTTATTTTGCTGTCTTCCAAACTTTTATTGTTACTTCTTACTTTTTTATTGCTCAAAAAAGTCTTGCATTTTAATTTCTGATCATTCAGTCTGCCAATACTCCTAAGACCTAATTTTCATTATACTGTACTAGTTATCACTGACATACATCACCATTTGGTATAATACCTGTACAATTTAGACTGCCCCCATCCAAACTAATATAATAACCTGCAGATATTCTGTGTTTCTCCTTCCTCAATCTTCTGATGTATCCTTTGTAAATAATGCATATTTTTTTTTATATTTCTCCTCCTTTATTTGATGAAAATTAAATATGTAAATGTGCCATGAAAATTCAAAATGTGAGATAAAAGAGAATTAAAATGTTTCATTGTGACAACTCTGCAAGCTTCAGGAGCAGCATAGGCTAAGTACAACCACTTGAAAAGAATGGGTATAACCCAATTGTGTTAAAGCAACTTTGGGTCTGTGGGGAACCACATGTAGACCTGGTGCAACATTCACACGCAAACAAATCATCCCAGCTTAAGTATGTAATAGGAAACCTGTCGCATGCAAATCCTATCTGTATGTGCACAGTCCAAGGACGCACTGCAAGAGCAGGTTGAGCTTTCCCCCTGCCTGTGATACAGTGCACAACCTGCATGCATAAGGTAACAATGACTACCATGTATGGGTGATGAGTCTACTCTTGTACACATTCGCAAAAAAGTGCTGTCCAACCAACAACAATTGCTGACTGGTCACCAGCAGGTGTCCAAGAGCTACTGCCCCCCAGAGTCTGGGAAGAACACTCACTGGAAGCCTCATGGGACTTCTTGTGAGAGTACCTCTCGGACTTCCCCTTTTTCTTCCCATGAAGGAAGAGGAGGAGGAAGAAGGACAGCACATGTGCTTCCTCCCTTTCCTAGCTTGAGTCTTGCTCTCTTCACCTTTGAGGCAGGAAGTCATTGCTGCTGCAGCTGAAAAAGGAACAAGGATATCTATAATGGAAGCAACACTGCCAAATAAGGGTAAACTACCTCAGTAGTTAAAAGCTGCAGTAGAACAACTCTCCTAAGTGGTCAAGAAATGCTGGCAAAGAGACTTCAAAGGATGTTTAAAAGACTACAATTTCTGTAGGTAACTGA
This sequence comes from Macrobrachium rosenbergii, assembly GCF_040412425.1. NCBI lineage: Eukaryota > Metazoa > Arthropoda > Malacostraca > Decapoda > Palaemonidae > Macrobrachium > Macrobrachium rosenbergii. The sequence goes on from NC_089782.1 coordinate 39,116,547, forward strand.
GTAATGATGACAGCACACATGGAACATTAAGAGTCAACAGGAGTTATTAACAGAATGCAGGGTACCTGGTTCAAGATCCTGTTAGGGGAAAGCAGGGAATGCCTGGCCACAGTACCCAACCTTTTGTCTGAAAACAGCATGTGGCAAACACCATCCATCGTCTTCTTCACATACCAGGCCATGCCCAGACCAAGGAGAAAGGCATACAAAGGTAAAAGAAAGGAACTGCAGGGACACAAATAAAAGTACTGGAAGGATTCCGGGGATTAGTCCTTTCCAAGGAGACTGGCGAATGCTCCCTATTGCTTTTCCTCCTCCTTAACTTCTCACATTAACAAGGAGACCAACCAATGCATCCTTTACAGGATGAGAGGCATAAAACACACACATGGGACAAGAAGTGGCCACACAAACAATCCTGCCCTCACAATCCGTTTCATTAGTTTTACTTCATAATGAGAGGAACCAGCAAAAACAATCATCAACAGAGAAATGCTCAATCTTAACAGACAGCCCTGAGGTGAGTGAAGAAAGTCATTTTTATTATGTTATGGCCAAAGTCAAAGTGCTTACATGGCAGCATGTGAACAAGGGGTATACATCCCCTCACCTCGCATAACCAACAGCTGAAATATGGTTTCTGCTAAAAAAATTTCCATAAAACCAATCCAGTACATAATAACATAACGTATTCTTAGCCTAACATTACTTAAGGCATCATGCTCCGACCAGGATGGGGAGAGACAGGGGTCCAGATCTAGTGTTTTATAAAGATTTTTGGTATTCTCTGACATTTCTGAGATAGTTTACAACCTCTGTCTACAGTCAGCTCTTATCATTCGTTTTGTTAACTATTCTTTACAATGAATTTCATTACCAAGACCTACAAGATTTGCTTCCACCACAATATAACCTGGTGTCTATCCTTGACCACTATAATAACATCCTGTTATGCCTATTCTGAAAAATTTGGTTAGCTTATACTCTTGATTCTTGGCCCCAAGCCATCATAATAAATGCTCTGCGGGGCTGCAACTCACACAGCAATTCATGTTAGTTTATTTCTACACTTGAGTGTCCTGGTTTTCATTATTTTCTGAATAAACTCCCTTGCCTTAATCAATATAATGCTGTTCCTTCTAGCCTAATCTGGATAACCATACTGTATATTTAATCACAGCCCACAGTGGGTGATCTGATGACAAATTCATATTAGCTGAATTATTATTAGCCTACCATGGAGCCTCGATGGCTCAGTCGGTTACAGCAGCAGCCTTGGACTTCGTAGAGGTCTGTGGCGCGGGTTCAAACCCGCAGCCGACTGATCAGAGAGGCAGACACTTTGCTATCCGCGTAGACATCCCGGGATTATATATATAATCAACGGATAGGTTTGCTTAAAAAGCAAATGGGTGTTACAGACTAAATACACACACAAAACAAAGCCATTACAACACCTTCTAAAAAAAAACATAAACATCTCACACGTCTCGAACTCTCGCCCTACCCGCGCAACAACTTCTCGCTGCTGGGAAGAAAGGGCGTTGGGTCGGGTATGATACATGAAACATACGCTACCGGGGTCTAAGCGATGTCAGGCAGGGCAGCCGATCGAGACTACAGGTCTACCCCAAAGCCAAATCAAAAGTCCTTCAAAAGAAGGCATCGTGCTTACCCCATACAAAAATGGGAAGAAAGCATGTTAAAAGAAGAAGAATTATTAGCCTACCATGACTCCACTGACCACTGCCTATAGTTTGCATGCAACTTTACCATTACCATACCGTGCCTTCTTCATCAACATCACAGGGGCACTCCCTAACCTTCTGTTACCAGAGGCGTCATTAGGCCTAGTCCTGCTACTTTCAGCACTGAAAATATTGGCTTAAAAAAATTTTATGCATAAACCTTAACCTACTTTATGTTATTTACTTTACCTTCAAAGCCTTAAGGCGAAATTATTTGTAAGTAAGAGGAAGCCTCTTGAAACCTCACACTCTCCCATTACTTAACCTAGGCCTAATGCATATTTCCTTCTGCTTTGGGACTCAGTTTCACTGACATTCTTAGTGGGCGTTGGATATAAATAAATGTTTAAAGTGCAGTGGATTGTCTCGACTCACCTCACGCTCATTTCTGCGGTTCCTGGACCAACAAATATGTCCAAACCTCCTAAGAGGACTGCACTCACTAGGCCTAGGCCTACCTCATGTCCAAATAATTTTGTACTCACTTCCACAAACCTTAACTCGTTACTCCCAAGATATTATACCCGTTTTGTGTAACAATTAAAACAGCATCAGTACGATAGGCTAGCCTAAAAGAATGAAATACCCGCTTGGCTATCTAGGCCTATGCATAGTGGCTAAGCCCCTGCCTGCAAACCTTTGGCTACGATATAGGCCTACGAGCTTCACATACCGTTAACTACTTACGCCTTAGCTAGACGCCAGCTTCGTATGAATGACTAATCTCTGTAAGACACTTCAAATAGTACGTACGCCTACAATAAAGACAACTGGAACAGGACGAGGCACCACAAAAGTCGGCGTCTCCATTACACTTGGCCATATCCTCATACAACTGTTTGCAGATTACGCGTCTGTACCTCTCTGATCTACTTATTATGCATATAAATGAATTTTTACTGTACTTACATGCAATAATAATGGCGGACTGCCACGTTGCCACTAAAAAATATCGCACAGACGAAGGAGAACCGACAGTTGGCAAAGAGACATCTCTCGCATACAAGTCGAGTCACGTGACTAAGTGAGTAAGTGGTTCCAAATTCCAATTCCAATAATGTCTTGGCAGATTTGAAAACTATTTCATATAGTTTCTCGTCTGTCTTAATACTTTTAAAATGTAGCACTAAAAGACCTGATGGCATAAAAACTTGCGTAAACACAGTAAGGTCGTATTTATCGTCATTTCTATGATTGGCTTCAATAAGATGTATTGGTTCGTATATCGACACATTAACTGAAAACCCTTCCCTGTTGAGACCGGCTATTGTCAGCACAGAAGAGCAAACTTTTTTTATATAGACTTTTCGGTCACCTTGCAGAAATTCATAATGAATATTTACATAAATATTCAGCACATATAAGTTTAAATTTACCGACAACGTTTATCTTCGAGTTTTTTTTTCTTTGTTAATCTAGAGCCTGCCATTCAGAGAGGATCATGTGAAACCGATGAAATAAAATTATTATTACAAGATATTATAATTTCAAAGTATTAATAAGAACATACTAATTATTCAAACTATTTATTGTTTTTATAAAATTTATGACTTTAATTTTAGGCCTGTTATCCTTTCAAAATTTTGAACACCAATGTTATGGACACATATTGACAACTGAAGTAACTAATTTTAAATTTTCAACAAGAACGTACCAATTATTTAAACTATTTATTGGTTTTATGAAATTTATGACTATAATTTTAGGCCTGTTATCCATTCAACAATTTCGAACACCGATGCTATGGACATCTATTGACAATTTAAGTAACTATAGAATAAATTCTGCCAGTAAATACTAACTGATAACTATGTATGTTTATGCCGAAGATGTAACCTTCGATTTCACATAAGATGTACAAAATTTTCTCAAAGTAATATAACATCTATATTTAAAAGTAAATTCTTATTTGTTTCCAGTCAAAAAAGTAATTGTTCCCTTAATTAAAATGGTTGAGATAAATATATTTTAAAAATTAACTAGCAACTATGCTAGGCAGGTCTTTTTCTAAAAATAACTATCCTCTAAGCTTTCAATACCAAAAATATAAAAATATATTTTCTTTTTAAATAATAAAAAAATAAAATAATGGTAAGCAAATTAATTATCTTGTACTATCAAGTGTGAATAATGGTATGCTTTAATTTGAAATGTAAAATATTGATGCTCTATTGCCAAGTGTGTTTGGTAAAACAGGCAGTAAGGCACATTTACAAACTTGAAACACTGTTGAAAGTAAAACTAAAAATAAATTGTTAAAAAATTGTCAGAGATAGTTTGGAGAAAATAAACTGAATAAAGATGAAAAAATTTCAACAATAAACGCTGCGAAAGTTATGTTTTACCGACAAAATTGAATTTTTTCCCAGTTTGTGATAAGTCGTTCAGTAAAACAAGATAGACATCATTCTAAAGGAAAATCGGAACTAAAAATAAATACCTTAACAGTATTATCATCATATAAATAAGCAGCAGCCTTGTTTTAAATAAGAGAATAATATTTCTAAAGAGTTTTTTTTTATTAATTCAATAAAATGTCGACTCAGAACTAGGTCATTTCAAAGTAATAATAACATGGTAAATGGCAACTTAAAACAACTACGTCTATTATTTTAAAAGTGCTGTGTGAAAGATCTCTCTGCCCAATATAGAACATTGATTTTGAAATAAATAATGATTCATCACTTATCATAGCTAGTTAGTAAAAGCTGCATAAATTACTTAGAAAATTAGCAAGTAAAATAGTGTCTGACAACTTTTGGTAACTTGCTTCCTTGAATACATGCGATGTAAAATATCTGATTTACAAAATAAATGTAACTATCCAAGCGAAGATATGCGTAAAATGTATAAAAATGGCGATATCACACTTAAAAATGTATGGCTTTTGCCGGTTGTATCTCAGTATCATGTTCATTTTTAGGTCTGTTCCCTACAAAAAAATCGTCTGCTCTGTAGTTTCAGCTGATCAGTTCTACAAAAAGACTAATGTTTCTACTTCTGAAGGACTTTATAAAATTTTTTTACCTCCTAAAATTTCATAATGATTATAAAATTTACTTTAAAATATTAATTTTGCTGCTAAAAATTTATAATTTGGTCTAAAAAATTAGTAATCCTTGAGGCTTTCTGCTAAAACATTTTTGGCTACACCAACGAAGCAGACGACTTGCTGAAAAGGATAACATGAACACTCAACTTTTTAAAATCCACAGAATTAGAAAGGAGTGCATGCAATATTGTTAAATCAAACAATTAGATGTACATACACATATACATATGGCCATTAAAATTAAGCAATATTGGGTTGAACAGGCAACTGTATAGGTGACTACTTAGAATTATCAAAGGACACAATGGATATTGTGGAAAACAGGACCAGAGATATAACTGTTCATTTAAACTGTCAGTCAACTGGTATGGGTTGTAGCTGAGGTGAAGAAAGTGAGACAGAAGAGTTGAGTTTTCAGGACGCCATCAAAATATTTGTAATTTTATCATAATTATAAACAGCAGCATGGCCCTACCGATAACATAAATCTCACTTATTTTTCCACAAAAAAACCAGAATTTGCAAGAGTTTAGGCTTTCCCAGATTTCTTTTTATCAAAAAGAGAGAAGTCTTCGGTTTTTCGAGATAGTTAATATAATAAAGGACAACTCTGTCTCTCTGTCTCTCTCTCTCTCTCTCTCTCTCTCTCTCTCTCTCTCTCTCTCTCTCTCTCTCAGACACACACACACAGCACCAGAACGAAAATCAGTTTAGGGAAAGTACAGAATTTTGGAGTTAAAGCAGCGGTGAGATGTGGACGGAAAAAAAAAAGAGACAAGTCGACACCTCTTATCAAACAAATGAGGATGTTTTGACGTGAATGAACACTCGCTGTAAAGGGTAAAGTGCAAAGAAGTCAACGGTTTCTTTCCAGATCCATTGGTTGGATTACTGATAAGCTACCTATGTGCTAAATTACCTATATGACACATCCCTCAGAACGTGGAAGTAACGAAATTGTTGATAAAGCTGTTTCTGGAAGAAATGATTACAAAGTAGTTATAAAAGCATTCAAAATTAAACTTTAAGATGACATAAAATGGTGAGTGGGGGTCTTGGAAAAATACACACTTCTCAGGTTTCCAAACATACCAGCCATCTGTCATTTCCTCATCAACTGTAACATCATTAATCTAACCAGTTTTGTTTGCAGAATAATTCAGGGAAATCTTATGCAACATGATTAATTCGGCGATATCTTTCCTGGCGCGTAATTGTAATTGCTATGAAACTGAACAATTATTATTAATTATTATCATTATAAAAGCTTCCCTGTTTCTGTGAAGCCAGCTGCGTCATCCAATAGTGCATATATAGGTGTAGGAGGTGGGATTTGTTTGGGGGGGGCCAGCACCAAGTATGCCCAAATTTCAGAAACCCCCAGCTTTTTCAAATTGCCATATATCTTTGTAATAAACACCAAACAGCTGTTAAATTATGTACAGTGGGTACGAATTTAAAGATGTTAGGAAAACCATGTAGCTACTATTCTATTCTTCCCCCGAATGCCCGAATTTTAGCAGATTTCCGAATCCAGTGGGGCAGTTGCCCCCGGCTGCACCCCACCCCCTACGCCTGTGCAACCGTGAATAGCACAGTTTTAGCAGATAAAATATGTATCTGTCATACAATTAACTTCCGGAATAGTCGCCTTCACTGTATATGATCAAAGTATTTATAATTCCACAGGATATTTTGTGGAATAATGGACTCTCATTTTAAACATTATGCAATCATGATTATAATTAAAAGCGTAGTCATCATCAAATAATAATATGGTAAGCTATTTTCCTCTTGGTGAGGAGCGAATGACCGAGTAAAAAAAAAATGATAAAAACTTAAGGACAGGAAATGCAAAAAGCGGAGAGCAAAACGAACGGAGACCAGAGAGAGAACGGTGTATAAACCAGGGAAGACAGACAGACGACAGGAATCCGAATATTTTTGGAACCGAGCGATCACCTGAGAAATGGAGCACCCGCTTCCCAAACCGCGTAGGGGGCCCGTGTTTGTGAATCAATATAGCCGCAGGTTTTCTTCCTTTTTCCGTCTCCTTGCCTGAACCAGCTACGATACGCTGGTCGGGAGAGGAGAAAGAAGAATCGCGAACTGAGAAAAAAAGAATTTCAATAAAGGAAGGAAAAGGGACAATTCAGGAAGAATTTAAAAAAGATGACATCAACAAAGATGGACGCATCATTCTCGTCAGCGTGCTCTCTTCACAAATCCGACTGCAGTAATAAAGTAATCCTCATTCTTACGACTCGGTTCTCAGATAAGCCCATACCTTGGTCAACATCTGTCCCTATACTTTAACAAGAACGAGCTTCCTTCTTTCCTTAATACTACAATTTATCTACTAATGCTCCTGTCAATCAACAGTTTTTAATGTGCTTTGTCCTACCTTCTCTGTCTTTATATCGCAGGAGAGATTCCCAAACACGTTAGGCAGAAGCAAACGTCAGTCATTAAACTGAACAAGGCATAAAGACAGAGGCAGTCTCAGACTCTCAGTCGCCTGTGGGGAGATTAACGCCCCTATTCCCCACCCCCCACTATGATTATCCTTTCAACCTTTAGGGCAAAAACACTAGCTATGGCCGACCTTCAACATTCAGCCCTCAAAACAGGGGTTTATAGAAGCCCGAGAGAAGTTTGGATAATAATATTGATAATAATAACTGTGACTGTATTGTAATAATAATGAATAATTGTCATTGTCATTCAAAATGTCCAAAGATTCATAGGGATCGAGTCTGCATTGTTATGAACAGCCTGCAAATAGAAGGATCCGCATAGCAGAGTTGACCAGAGGAAAGGTTGCGATAACGAACGAGAAGAGATTATTTAACTCATGACAGTGTGTGTAAGGTGAGAGAGAGAGAGAGAGAGAGAGAGAGAGAGAGAGAGAGAGAGAGAGAGAGAGAGAATTCTGGTGGTGTGACCGTGTGAGGTTTACCTTGCCAAGGCCGTCTCAAAGACTATTTGTACGCATATGACGCAGTACTGCTCTCTCTCTCTCTCTCTCTCTCTCTCTCTCTCTCTCTCTCTCTCTCTCTCTCTCTCTCTCACCTTACACACACTGTCATGAGTTAAATAATCTCTTCTCGTTGCGCAGAAACCGTGTACTTAATTCATTTATTTCTTGGGACGATAAAAGCATACTGTTTACTTCTGATAATTATTACCTTTACTGATTAGATAGAAATCATTACACGCGAGAGTAAGGTTATGATTGCTTACCTGTCAAACGCTTATAGTTAAAGATTTTATAATTAAAATATTTGAAAGTTTCAAGGTATTTATATTAATCATGTACATTTCAGTCAAGATTCTGTGTTATGTTTGTGATGTTACCAGCATAGAAAGGCCTTTTGAAATTACATTGCATAATGCCTTTGACATTTATATTCGATAAGTATATCCCGTCGATTATTTGAATACTCAGCGAAACCCCAATACACACAGACGAGAGAGAGAGAGAGAGAGAGAGAGAGAGAGAGAGAGAGAGAGAGAGAGAGAGAAAGTCCATCTTCTTAAAATTGTCAAATTCCAGGGGAGCTAAATTTTTCACTATAAAATTCTATAAAATAGATTATTATTATTATTATTATTATTATTATTATTATTATTATTATTATTATTATTATTATTATTATTATTATTATTATTATTATTCACCCGTTTGTATTGAGAAGCAATTTGAAATATTAATGATCACACACAGAGGACAGTGTTGATTCCGTACCAAATACAAGGGGCATCTAGACAAAATTAAACACGTCCAAGGATGCACAGAAGATACAAAAGAAAGTCACAGAAACTTGGACCTTTACCTTAATTATTTATTCCTTTGGTTGTCAAAGATTCCGACGAATTAGAACACAACGAAAACCTGTTGGTGGCTTCCTCGTAGCACTAAAGTGGCCCGGAAACTGCCATCCGAAACTGACTCTTTCTACAAGAAGCCAAGCGGGCCGAAGATTGTTTTTGCATTTTTGTTTTTGTGATAATTCGCCAGTTCCTTCTGAACTGACGTAATAGTAACTTACTGGGAAGCATTTTAGGCTCATTATATTGCGAGGAATTTTGATAACGGGGTTTCTATAATTTCTACTCTTTCAATCATAGTTTCCTATTGTTTTTGCCATCTGAGGAAGAATCTTTCGTAATACTCTGCTCTCTTGGGGACAGAAAACATTTAGAACCAGAGCTCATCTTATCAAATGAAGCCAGTATCTCTTCGTTTCCAAAGCTAAGACAATCCCTCGTTGAAAAAAGATTTATATTTTAGCACAACACTGCGATGGCAACACGACGGAAGCAAAGCCAAAGCGAACGAGTATTGACTATCAGAAAGGGTTAACATCTATAAGATACTATGCAAAATGAATGAAATAATAATTGAATAAAAGAAATAAGGATACCTATTGTACTGTCAGACCAATATTAAGTACGTGTGAAACATGTTAACAAAAGTATAACAAGTAAAAATTGCGCTGAAGTTTCTTCGGCGCAATCGAGTTTTCTGTACAGTCGCTACAACGTATAATCAAGACTACCGACAACAGATCTATCTTTCGGTGGCCTCAGTACAGTGCTGTATGAGCCGCGACCCATGAACCTTTAACCACGGCCCGGTGGTGGCCAATCCTGTATCGCCACCTGACGCACGATTATGGCTACAACGTTAACCTTAAATAAAATAAAAATTACTGATGCTAGAGGGCTGCAATTTGGTATGTTTGATGATTGGAAGGTGGATGATCAACATACCAATTTGCAGCCCTCTAGCCTCAGTGGTTTTAAAGATCTGAGGGCGGACAGAAAAGTGCGGACAGAAAAAAGTGCGGACGGACAGACAAAGCCGGCACAATAATTTTCTTTTAAACTAAAAACTGATGCTAAGAACGTCACAAATACGTCCGGCACCGGAAGACAGGGAACTGCAGTTCCGCACCTTTTATGGTCCCATCCACCAATGAGAACACAAATAAAAATTCAGATTCTGGAATCAATCCGAGTAAATACTTATACTGAAAGGAAAAGCATTAGTCTTCAGATCGAAAGTTCAAATGGAATGCAAACGGGAAGGAATGTTGTAAATAAAGTTCTTAGATAAGAAAGCGATAAAACCACTCGATACCTCTCCCAATACCATCAAGTAAGATACTGTATAATGATAGTAAAGGTTATTATTATAGTGAGAATTTATATAAGAAAGCCAGTGTTTTCAGTTTGCGTATAAAATTTTTTTATTTTCTGCAATGTATGGTGCAATTTTGTATTTTCTTTGTTGCCATGTGAAGTAAAATTATAATATATTTGAAAGGACCATTAGCTTCTTTAAGACTGACATTGGTATATATATATATATATACATATATATATATATATATATATATATATATATTATTTTATATATATATATATATATATATATATATATATATATATATATATATATATATATATATGTATATATATATATATATATATATTAAGAATATCCAAGATATTAAAGAATCGAGTAGTTTTGCTCTTTAAGGTCCACAGTAAAATATCTGACTGTAACAGTTTTAAAACTGTATAAAACTATATAAAAGCTTTCGAACCCTTCCCTGGGTTCATCTTCTGTTTCTCGAGTAGTAATATTTTTGTTCTTGAGGATTAAATTAAGTCTCGAGCCTGTTTAATTAATATGCTCCTTACCTGGAGATTTTTAATTAAAAAGCTGTAGACAATCAGCGATTATCCTTCAAGCAAGTTGCATGAGTAAAACTATTTATAATATGGAAATTATTGGGTGCACTACTAGGTTAGAATTAATTAGACCTGTTGTATCATGAAAGCAATAAATTATACCCTTTATTATTTACTGATAATGAGAACACAAAAAAATTCTGAGAGAAATACTGTAGAACGCACAGAATTTTTAGTAGTTTATCCATTTGTTCATTAATATTTCGTGTCTTTCAGTTTATCGGTTTTAAGATGCCTTAGGAATTGTCTCCCACGAGTTTCTTGCACAAAGGTCTTTAGCCAACGCCGAACTCCAAGTTGACAGGTCCGTTTTCTTTAAACTAGAATATATGAATTTAAAGAAAACGTCTCATTTATTGGGTAACTATTACACTCGTTCTAATTTCCCCCTACCCTTTACGAGATATAGATTATGTTTAATATCCACATCATTCTTGAAATTATAGGATGAAATTGGAGGGTTGCCCACTATATTTCGCTGTTAAATGTTTTTAAAGCATGTGTAAATAAGGAAAACATACCACAGACGATACAGATTAAATATAATGAAAGATTTGTGAAAAAGAAATTTCGTTCAATTTTTAATAGAACCTTAAAACCTCGCTGATATTTAAAGACAGATTTAGCAATAAAATTACTGATGGAAACATTCCAAAGAGTTCATATGTATTTTTACACAGGTCTAATATTCTTCAATACATAAAGGAAAATCTGGTGCCATCGATAAAAACAAAAATCACTCCCCTAAGAAACATTTTTTGTGATAAGGTTATGTTACTGAAAATGTTCACGATTGTACGAGTATTATTGTATTTTATTTTAAGCTAAGGGAACGCTACAGGGAGCACATAGGATGGCAGAGAGTTTCACATTCTAGTAGTGAATGTCACGAAGAGCTAATTAATTAGTAGAGATTTGCGTCTGAACTGTAGCCTAATTTTGTATTTTTGTTATATGATGAGAAAAGAAACGTTCTGCAATTCCGCATTATAGATCCTTGTTTACTTTATACTGACACACACACACACACACACACACACACACACACACACACACACACACACACATATATATATATATATATATATATATATATATATATATATATATATATATATATATAAAATGTGTATGTGTGAGTGATAAAGTGAAAATTCTCACAATATATGGAGATTTATGAAAGCTGGTCACGTCTGACAGTCAGGAAGAAAAACTAGAACAGGTTTTGGATGCCTTCTAAGGACAATGCAAGACTAGCTCTGATTTCTGATTATTTAGGATTTAATTATGTTACTTGACGCAGCTATCTAACATTCCAGTAGCCGATTAATTTGGTGAAACTTAGATTACAGGCACAAAAATGTAATCTTAATCTAGTTACGCATAAAGTCCAAGATAATTTGTTAGGTTTACTTATAAAATGAATTTACCGTTCATTTACCAGAAAGAAAAAGAATTTGACTCAGAAACACTGACCCTCAAAGAAGCTTGGTAATTTCGATGAGGTGAGTGAGTTGTGAGCCTGAATAATATTAACTTATTATATAAAGAATATTAGTAAAAAAATGTATTTTTTTAAATTAAGATATGCAGAAATATGCAGCGAAGACATATTATGACGAGAACCTTCTACCTTTGGCTGTTTTGATCCACTTTTAACAAACTCTGTCAGTTTTATTTACTTTCTGATTAAGCTTCCTTCTGTGCGTATTTTAATAACTCATGACCTTTTTATAGAGGGTAAGTTTTTTAGCGTAATATATGCACATTATAAATAATAAATATGAGGCAGATTGCTGGGAGAATGCCGCGAGCTATGAAAAAATCGGCGCACTGCCAAAACTACCTGCCGGAGATAATGGTGCAGTGCCTGGCTACTCGACCGTTCACATTGATCGCCAAAGAGATGATGGATATCACAGACCGCTTAAACCTTCACCCCCATCGTTAGAAGTAACCTTTCAAGGGACTTCGAATCACGCCGTGTGCAAAGAACTTGGTTCTTTCCACTGATCCTTCATTCAAACTGGTCAGAAGACAATTTGGATTCAGAGACTGGATTGGGAACTTCAGATTCAGTTTCAACCTAGAAAATTTAAATTACTGGGTTTTGAATTCAGTGCTGGGTGATAAATTTTCGCCTAGTTTCCTCTTCCTGTTCTCTTCGAGCCTGGGCCAGAAAAAACAGTACGTTGTTGTCCAACTGGCGTCTTCTTTTCAAAATGCTTGCCGCGAGCAGTGGCCCTTAACTGCGAGAGGAAATTTAGCTTATCCCCTGGCTTAACTTCCTGATTGACGGTCTGTAAGTACATATTTGAGCAGAGGACAAACAGCCATTGCCTGATACTGGACTAGAATAAAAACCGCTTTTATGTAACTACACGGCAGCTTCAGATAACAGGCAGATGTTAATGACCTTGATGGTTGCCCCCCTGCTGTTGGGCTCGGTCCTTGAGTTCTTGGAAAAATGCTTTCTTGGAAAAGGGCAGTTGAAATACCTTCATGTGGTTATATAACTACTGTATGTACTTTTTTTTTCTCTCTCCTCTTCGCCAATTCAGGTATCCTGCTTTTTTCTTTTCCTGCCCTCGTGTGCAACTATTTATCATATTTTATATCACCAACGCCTTTCCTATTTTTTCTCCCGATTTTTATTTAAACTCTTTTCGCTTTTTTCCCCACATAAACGCTTGCTAATTTTCCACAAAGCCATTTTATTAATTTATTATGATTTAACGCATCGTAAGTTACATCTTTAGTTAACATCTTTATTTTAAAATATTAACACTTTGTGCGTCAGCACGCTTATGAAATTATTTTTATTTGTTTTTGTTATTTACGACTAATCAACAATTCATGTAAGAATTTCATCACTCACTGTATCTATGCAAATGTGTTTATTCAGACATGAATTATATGTATGTATGTATGTATGTATGTATGTATGTATGTATGTATGTATGTATGTATGAATGTATGTATATATATATATGTATGTATATATATATATATATATATATATATATATATATATATATATATATATATATATATATATATAAATATATATATATAAACCATCGATGAAACATAACTTTATCTTCAATCAACTCACACACCAACCAGTCACTTTCTTACCTATGTACCTGGATATACCTTATATCCTCAACACCCTCCACATTATCTCTCCAACATTTCTGACCCAAGTTTTTCCTAGGTCCACATTTTCCAATACAAGCTTCTTCCCTTTACTTTCAAACTAATCACGCATCTGTTTCATAACCAACACTTGGCCCACACGCCCTATTCCTCGTCTAAACCCACACAGTTCTTCACCTATCAATCTTTGTGTCTTCTGTCTTACTTTTTAAATCAGAATCTAACCATGCATCTTACCCTGTATACTAAGTAACATCGCGCCAGTAATTTCTACAGCTGCCTCTACCACAGTTACCTTAATACAGTGGAACAGATAATTCTCTCACTCATTATTTTGGGATCTTTCACTCCTACAGACATGCCGTAAAGGCCTGGTCAACGTCTCAGTACCTCACTTTTAATTCAATAGCTTCTAGTGTTTTCCTAGGTTTAACCTTTTGAATGCCCTTCTTACATCCTCATCAGTCACTTCCACAAGCATTCTCACACTTATCCTAACCTTTTCAAGTCTTGCATCATTCAGTTCTGCCCTTGTTTTATCGTCCACGATGAACACATCTTCAGAATTCTATCGGTCTAGGATTACATTCGCTTCAGACAGCTTCCTCTCTATTTGCATCTTTTATTCCAACATCCATTTGTTCAATAACCTTTTTTTCTCTGTCTTTACTTCTACGTGTAACCACTTATTTTCTCCCTATTCGTTGTTACTCGCCTTCTTTTCTCTCTCTCTTTCTTGTGTACTATCCTACCAGTCCTCCTGTATAACTGTTCAAGATCTTTTCGTCATGCAATTGCACCTCAAACAATATATATAACTTCACTAAACTTCTCATTTCTTCATTCCACTACTTACATATCGTTTTTATTTATCTTCCCACCTCCCAACACCCAAAAACACTCCTTGTTGATTTTCTAACCCATATCTTCATCCACTTCGTTCGTGCCCTCGACTTTGACCTTTGCCCATATTTTGTTCATTTTATACTACTGTTTTCTTATTATTTTATCTCCATTTTGTAACCTCACATGTCTTATTTACTTTTATAGCCACAGTTACACTCCTTCCTATCTAACTTGAACTGAACTCCACCTCGACTTTTGCTTCAACTAAATGATGATCAGTTATATCTCCAACCCCTCCTCTTCTTACCATCAACTTGCTCCTGCATCTACTCTGCACTAACACTTAATGTCCCTAACTCTTTTCCTCACCAAGCTCATGAATATTCTGCTTTGGAAGGCATGTAACAAAGCTCCTTTCCAAACACATTACAACAAAACTCTCCATTTGCCCAAGGAATTCCATACCTACCATCAAAGCCATCTCTTTCCGTCACCTACTTTTACGATTATATTCTCCAGACCAAGCAGGTACGGAATCAGACTCTCTAAGGATACCTTCACTCTCATCCATTTCCTTTCGTGAACTATATATACTTACTGCTACATCTTTTTCTCCTGCTTCAGTCAGTCTTTCCCATGCAATCCTCAAGCAAACACATTTATACTCTTTCACCCATTCCCAGAATAATACTGACAGCTCATGAGCTGTACAACACCATGCTTCGTCCTTCATCTAGCACAGTCCCAATCACTCTATATCTTTCACATTATCATATAAACTGCCGTTTCAACCTCGTCTCCCTAAGAGCCAAACCACCACGTTTTCTCTCCTTTCTCTGACCAGCTGTCATAAATTTTTTATCTTTACCACACCCATGCAGATTTACAACCCTAAGACTTGGTATTTTAGCCTACCTTTTTCTTTATGTTGCAATATCTGTACAGGGAACTAGGCCGCAAACCCTGTACCCCCTCATTTGGTGACTCACATTACACATAACAGCAAGAGTACTTTTTTTTTTTTTCTCTGCAGAATCTCACTTAAGCGAAAAGTGTTTCTTGGCCTCCTGAAAATAAACTCAAAATTTAATACCATTTAGAGCTCATTTCCTCCCGCTGCGGGATCTACTGTACAGCACAGCGCGCTTCTACCTTGAGTTGCATTGTATCATTATCCTACATTATCAGCACTCCCAAAGTGCTACAACTTCCAGGCTGTACTTCCTTTGACTAGGGTAGTGGCAGGCCTCCATAAACAAACCTGAAGTACTTGATTGCCATTGGCTTTTTGTCTGGGAACGGGTCATATTCTGGGTCTCGTAAGTCTTGAGATGGTTCTGCTAGCCCAGGCTCTCTCAACCTTGATGCAAAGCCAGCCACAGTCAACCGCCTGTCAAGTACCTAACTTATTGCTTAGGTCTACAGAGAACACAGTGGGATTTAAGATACAAATAAAAAAGCTAATTTCCCGCGTCGTGCTTTATCTATTTGTTTATTTGCTTTTGCTCTACCTATAATTTTCATAATAACTGATTCTGTGCCATTATTTCCGTCTGTTATTTCTGATATGAGGTGCCCGAGACACGACAATTTATGAACTTAGGCCTAACTAGAGCGGGTAGAGTGTAAGCTGTCGATACACTGAGGTGCAACATTCCAGACCAATTTGATCAGGCTTCAAATAAAGACATTTATTCTTTTTTTTTTATTGGAATGTTCTCTCTTAACAAATCCAAGTTTTTGATTGCGTTATCTATTTAATTATCTGTCCTAACGAGATTATAACAGTAAAATCAGTTTTGTGGTGGTTTGGCTTAACTACGGTTTTATATCTTTATGCGTGGTGGTGAAAGAGGTTTATGAAGGAACTGACGAAGCTGAGGGCCTCAGAGATAAGAGGAAAGTGCATGAAGAAAAGACGCAATATCTGCTGTCCGTCGATGGTACGATTTAGTCAGTCGGAGAAAGTCGCAGACACCTGTAAAAAAAAGTGTGCTTTTACAGTCAAGACAGATTCAGGTAGACTTTAAACAAGATGAAAATTACACTATATCGAACATATAACAGGGACTTTGGTAACAAGACATGAAGAGAAACTTCACTGATCTGTGGCGCCATAGGTCAGCGGGGAGTTTTTAAGTCTTGAGCAAGAAGTGGAAAATCATCCTAAGGGTTGTTTCAAAGTTTTTTTTTTTTTTTTTGTGGTAAGATATTTCTGAGCAATAGAGATGAAGCACGAGACGTGGGTATTTTGTATAGTGTCGTAATACCTGATTTTGATGTAAAAGGAAAAGTCAGAAAAATTGCTTCTGACTACGTATTTTGGGGAAATGTTTTTCTAACAAATACACTCATACACACACCACACACAAATACACACACACACACATATACATACACGCACACACACACACACACACACACACACATATATATATATATATATATATATATATATATATATATATATATATATATACACACACACACAGATATTCACTTACTCGCCTACATAAAAGCTTTTTGGCAGCCTGTAAATCACATCGTTTCAAGCCCTTGGGTTTTTGTAAGAAATCCTGCCTCCTGCCCGTTAAATCTTAAACTCACCCCTTAATCATCTTATATCTTTATTGCTCTTATCTCCGTTTCCTTTATTCTCTCCTTTATTACGAGTGTTGATTGGCAAAGACTTCTATTCCTTTAATTAGCTATCTCAAATTCACGGTTTTAAAAGCCGGAGCTGGTGAAACGAGTTAATAAATATAAAGTGATCCTGGCGGGAGTGGGACGATGAGAGAGAGAGAGAGAGAGAGAGAGAAGTAACCAATAAGGTGTCTTCAAGGGGAACCTGTTTGCCTCTCAGGGGTTAGGGATCCTTTTTGTGGGGAAGGGGGCGTTGGTTGGTGCGTGAGAGAGACAAACATAATTTCGGCTTTCTTTTCCTGCTGCTGTCACTCTTTGTGGAGTCCTAGATTCCTGCCGTTTTTCTTGCTGGATTTTTTGCCGTATTTGTTGTCCTCAACGCTTAAAAACATATGTACCATCTAATGACGACGATATCTTCGAAAAATGCATCCCTACTTCCCGGCAATCCCTAAGCGCACGCTGGTTAAGTCTTTATCCAACGGCGCACAGAGTAAGGCGAATTTCTTACAAATATTCGCTTGCTGCCCATGAGGGATTATGTATTTTGGTGCTGGCTGTCTAAATGTGCGTGTATGTTGGTGCTTACTGTCCGTGTGTGCATAAACGTTTGTGCTTACTGTCTATACGAGCGTGTATGTTGGTGGTTACCGTCTATATGAGAGTGTTGTGAGGTGCTTTATCAAGGCCAAGAAGAGAAATCTTTTTGGACGTTGGTGCTTAGCGGCCATTCATGCATGTATTGTTCGTGCTACCGTCTATTTTATATATACATATATACATACAATATACATGCATATATACACACACACACACACACACACACATATATATATATATATATATATATATATATATATATATATATATATATATATATATATATATATATATATATATATATATATATATATATATATATATACAGTATATTGACTTTGCCATGGTGCTTAACACCAATGTGAAAATATAGTATAGGCACTTACCGTCTTTATGAACATGTGAATGGATTCTTACTGCCTATTCGAGCATATTTTTCAGTGCTATCTTTTGTAAACATTTCTATCGGTGGAATACCTTTAAGCAGCACCGATATATACTCATCATTGGGAATGAATATTGGTAAGAAATAAGACGTACCACGTAGTTAGAATATGAGAGAGAGAGAGAGAGAGAGAGAGAGAGAGAGAGAGAGAGAGAGAGAGAGAGAGAGAGAGAGAGAGAGCGTTAAAAGCCCTGCGGAGAAAAATCAATATTGATTTAGAGCCCACGACCCTTTGAGAACACATTTCAAGATTTTCAGTGCCTGTCATCTTTCAAAGAACCTTATATAAAATTATCTGTATTAAAATATCCTGTATATGTTATAGATTATCATTATAATAATAATAATAATAATAATAATAATAATAATAATAATAATAATAATAATAATAAAAACCTTAAGTCGTCACGTTTTGTACAAAAAAAAAAAAACATTCTTAACCTGAAAGATAAAGAACACGACCTCGTGAAGGGAAAGTTTGATGAAAACGAACGATAAAGTGTAAAAAATTGAAATGTAAATAAAAAAAACCAGCCGACAAGAGGAAAAAGGCAATAAATGTGTAAAAAAAAAGCTAGCTTTTTTTTTTTTAACTCTTGAATCGTGCATAACTATACCAGGCACATAAGTGCATGCAACTGCACGGAGCAATGTTGATTTACCGTTAACTATCTCTCTCTCTCTTTGTTCTGTCGAATATTCCTGCACACTGACTGACAATACGTTGTTTTGTGTGCCTGTGATCGATTGAAGCAAATGTCATCTTTGGCACTTCGTATAGGAAGGAGATTCCTGCCTCTGTAACAGGTGCTGTAGAATGCTACGAAATCTTGCCATGCGATTTCACATTAAAATTCTTATATCATTGCCGTCACCAGTGTGGTTCAATGATTTTATATCTACGGACACAATCACACACAAAAAACAAAGTCGGTTAGAACATTCTTTGTAAAAAAACTGCTTAAGAAACTTTACACTTCGTGAACATGTAGAATAGAAATATTTTTTTTTGAGGTTTGACTCTGGAATTTTTAGATTGATATCATAATTCACCAGGAGAAAAAAAATATAAGGACAGACAATCGTGGAAAAGCTTTTTCTTAGATAACACGTGACCTTCCAATAGAAAACACGAAACTAAGGGGCAAAAAAAAAAAAAAAAAAATGAAGCCAGCACAATTTATAGTCGTGATAAAGCTCGCTTGCAGATGAAAAGGGAATTTGCAGAATAAATTCTGAATTTACTGAAATACGAAAGTAAACCAATTTCTAGTTTTGGAAAAGGTCTCCTCTACATAAGAGGTGACTTTCCATAGTAAAATTTCAATCTGATGTGCCAAAAGGAAACCGATGTCTAGTCATGATAAAAGCTCTTCCTTAGGTAAAAAGTGACTTTCCATAATTTGTTATGAATTTAATTGGCCAACAGATATTAAGAAACTAACTTATAATCGTGAAAAAGCTCTTTTGGCAGATACACAGTGGCTTTCCTGAACAAAATCTAATTTTTACAGGACGGAAATAAATGAGATGACTTTCTAGCGAAAAGCTCTCCCATGGATAAAAAAAAAATGAGTTTTCAAATTAAATCTGAATTTATCGAGACAAAAAAAAAAAAAAATCCAGAAGAAACTAAAATCTACTCAAGAAAAAGCTCCTTTGCAGAAAAGAAAATTACTTTCCAAAATTAAATCTAGATTGAACGGAAAAAAAAAAATTTATTCGTGATAAAATTCATTTTCAGAATGATACCTGACTTTCTTGGGAATACGAACGGAAAGAAATTAATCTCAAGCCGTAAAAAAATCTTTCTTGTAAACAGAAAGTGACTTTCCAGAACAAAACCCATACTTGATAGGATAAAAAAAAAAAAAAAAAAAAAAAAAAAAACAATTTCTAACTGGGAGAAAGTTCTTCTGTAGATAGAAAGTGAGTTTCTAGAGTAAAAGCTGTATTTACTGGTACAAGAAGAACAAGCAACCAATATCCAGTCGTAAAAAAAAAAAAAAAAAAAAAAAACGCGGTTGTTGATAGCTGACTTTCCAAAATAAAATCTGGGTTTGAAGGGATAAAAATCTGAGAAAAGCAATTTCTAGGCATGAAATAGGTCTCCTTTAAATAAAAGTTACTTTCCATGATAAAATCGAAATTTATTGGAAAAAACTTTAGTTAGACAAAGGCTCTCCTGTAAGCAGAAAATGAATTTCGACGTCCCCCCCCACCTCCCCTACCCTTCAAACAAAAAGAAGAAGAAAGCTTAGCTGTCATGTTACTGTTCGGACAGTCTATAGAAGTTCAGGACACAACGAGACTTCTAAATGCGCAAAAGTATCTTTTGCAAATCTGCAAAGGCTGTCTTAATGCCAGTTCCATAGAAGTTGGATTTCCAGTGGGATGAATGTGGTTTCAAGGACCTACTTCTAAAAGTTGTCTTTATTCAGTGCAAGTAATGTTTCTAAAGCAGTAATGTTTCTAAGTAGTAAACGAAATCATTATTTTATATTCCGTTTGCAGCTGGTTGGGTGAAATTAAGCGTTCCTTTTCAGCTACAAGGAAATAAATTAGCTAAGCTTTACCTGGGGAAAATAAGTGTCATCATAAATGAATCTGATATGGAGAAGGATACAGTTGTGCAAAGAAGCAACTCTTATTGTAATTGTTATCAATATTATAATAAGACCCGATTTTAGAGCTCCTTTTCCGGCTAAAGTTCATTCAAAACTCGTCCCCTCAACCTGTTTTCGCAATGCAGTTCCAAGAATCATCAGTCCTCAGACCTCTAAGAATTTCTCTCTCTCCCTGTATACACACATACGCACACACACTGACACACACACACATACACACATGTATGTATGTACTATATGCATGTATGTAGAACCATACACCTCTTCTCCTTCGAGGGATGGATGGCTCCAGAGGTTGTTAACCTTCCGGTTACAAACGAGTTGTTTTGGCAGGGTTTTAAGCCTTATGACACTCTCTTCCCTAGCTTACAACCCACTACAGGAGGTTAATTAACCTGATCCAACAGGTGCAATGGATTCTTCAGAAAATGGGGCCAAAGACGATTTCCGTCTGGTGCTATAGATAAAATGATGGTCTCCAAGGTCCTTGATGGTCTCATCTTGATGAAGCGATGTCGTTAATTAATGAGAGAGGGACTATATATATATATATATATATATATATATATATATATATATATATATATATATATATATATATATATATATATATATATATATATATATTTATTTATTTATATACTGTATACATATATATATATATATGTATAAAATGCAAAGGACGACAAATAGTACGCAAAACATTATTCTCTTTTATTAGCAAACGTTCCTAGACGCATCCTATTTTCAAGGTTAAAGAATAAAACGGACTTAAAAAGTAACACATGGATATGAGTCAGGGTTAAAAAAAATGTACGAAATTCTCAAAAGACATAAAACACTTGAAGAAAATATTCTGTAAGAAAACTAAAAAAAACTGACGTCTTTAAAAAAAAAAGCTATAGATGCGGAAGTTGAAGAAGAAATTTATGAAAATAATGGGTTAAAGAAACTTGGAATTAGCAAATAAATAAAATCAGGCCAACTAAGGTGACCGACCTATCAGCAACAGGTGAGAAGAAAGTGACCATAGATAAGAAAGTAGTTTAATGACAATTCAGAAATAACCGGTTTAGGCTATAAAATGGGGCACAGAGGAAAATAAGTTGTTGGGCACTGGTGCCCGTTGCTTCATTTAAAGAGTTTCTAAAAGCACTAGAGGCGAGATATGTGGTGCTTGTTCATTCATTTTAAAGTTTTTTTTTTACCTATATGATATACATAGTCGTTTATCGCCTTATGATATACATAGTCAGTTTATCTAAGACTAATACCAGGTGTAAGTAGTATATATATATATATATATATATATATATATATATATATATATATATATATATATATATATATATATATATATATATATATATATATATATATATATGTGTGTGTGTATATTTGTGTGTGTATATCATACTTCGAGAAAATTTTTTAAACACCTAACAAAATCCAGAGATACAAGGTTGCATGGTAACCAAATTTTCCATTGAATAGCTTAACTTATGGCACTTGGTCCTTATTGACCAGAAGGGCACACAGGGTCACTGCCCAGCCTCACTTTCCCCAACCTAACTTAACCCAGGATGCTAGGTGCTACCTGGCTAGTGGACACCCCTCCCAACACCTACCACCAAACCTAACCTAACATAGGCCACTTTAAATCATAAGGGTGCATCCTGCATTAACCTAACTTAGCACACTGCATCACTTTGAAAAACTCTCTAAAGCATCTTTTATGCCCCAGGGCTAGGCCTATAAGACTTACCTTAATCAGTATCCGAAATTCGAGCTGGATCATTCATTTCTCAATGTGGGACCCAGGTGTTCTTAGACGTGAGGGCGAGAGCCCTCAGTCTATAGAACTACTTATTTCGGATGCCAATGAAAGTCGAAATCTTTTCAAACGTACCCAGAGACATATAAAAACAAGACTTTTAACTTCGAACAGCAGTACCGATAAAAGTGAATTACACTTCTGTAACAATAACATTCTAATATACAGACGTCTCGTCTCAGTTTTCGAATTTGGTACAACTTGGTTGGGAACTCACCTGTGAGATCTGCAGCAGCTATTACGAGGAAATGAAGCTGATTTCGTGGGACAATGCGTGATTTCACAAAGTAAAGTTACCAAACAATTGAGGAAAAGTGAATAGCGGACGAACCATGTAGGGTTTAGAACTGGACCCACAATGCAACACGCAAGACAAAATCCGACCAGGGACTCTTAGATCGTCCCCAAGGAACTAATAATAAAAAAATCGGATAAGTTTTCAAATGTATATCGATAAATATCTCGGAAATGGCAGACTTCCGAGTGATTTTAATATAACTTTCCTGTTGAGTATATCAAGAAGTCTAAGTATCAAAGCAAAAAAAAAAAAAAAAGAAAGATAATATTCCGACCTTTCCGTTTCTAAAATTATATACTGTATATATATATATATATATATATATATATATATATATATATATATATATATATATATATATATATATACAATTTTATTTTACAAAAATAAAGCCAACAATGATCCATTAATATAAAATTTTCTGTACTTTAGAAGTAATTCACACTTACAGGGAATTGCATACTCGATAAGGGTAAATAACCTGCATTAGGTTTACAATCCAATATATATATATATATATATATATATATATATATATATATATATATATATATATATATATATATATATATATATATATATATATATATATATATATATATATATATATATATATATATATATATATATCCTAGATAAACATAGTATGTGTAAGTAGATGCAGGAATGCGGCAAGAACCCAAAGTTCGTGTATTGCTTGCATATGAGATCCTTCTACGAGACGAAGGCTCCTTGAATTTCAATGAAGCGCTTAACTTTGAGATATTTTACGGGCGAATTCTCCACTCCGAAGGGAGGACGTCACTGGAGGGTAACGCCTTCTAAAGGTTGAGCCAAGAATTGGCATGAAGAGGGGAAGCAACTATCTATCTCTCTGCTTCACGTTCTTCTTAAGGAGCAGAGGTAGTTTTTGAAAACCTAGTATTAGTAATAAGAAAACTAGTCGTAATTATTATTATTATTATTATTATTATTATTATTATTATTATTATTATTATTATTATTATTATTATTTAGAGGATGATCCCTGTTCATAAGGAACAGGCTCACAGAGAAAATTGACTTGAAGTTCAAGCTCCCAAAAAATATGGTGTTTCATTTGAAAGAAGTAACAGAAGGTAATAGGAAATAAGGAGAAAAGATCAGTAATAATAATAATAATAATAATAATAATAATAATAATAATAATAATAATAATAATAATAATGATAGTGATAATAATAATAATAATAATAATAATAATAATAATAATAATAATAATAATAATAATAATAATAAAATAAACTACTCATTACAGTAACCATGATACTGAAGATCATAATGACAGAGGCATTTGAGCTAGTAAGTCTCGACTTCACCACATATATAAGGAAATAGGTTTAAGGTAGAAAAAAAAAATGGAAGGCACAAGGAAGAGAATAAGACGTAATTTTTTCCCCTCAACGTTATGGCATAAATCTTGGATTCCTGTAACAAGGCTTACGACAATCGCTTGGAAGCCGCCGTAAAAATACCGCCATTCTTTGAAAATGATCATAGATTTTGTCTAACTCGAAACAGTCAATGATAAGAAATGACACGGTTCAAATCCATCATTAGGATAAAGGAAGCACGCCTTTAAACAAAAAAAAATAGGCCTATGCGGTGAAAGGAATCTTTCAGACATGAAACTGATAAGAAATGACAAGCTTTAATCCATCACTAATATAAAAGGAGCCTAACTACAAACAAGGAATAGGCCTATGTGGTTGAAGTATCTTTCAACCACGATACAGCAGGAAAAAGGTCTTCCACTCCGAGATCATTTTACAGGTTTCTAAAAGAATTGTAGATTTTTTCTCCATTTTATGCCCCAACTGATATATTGGGAATGGGTTAAGGTCTTTTCAGTTCTTATCAGTTATTTGCCGTAGCCTTCGGAGATTTTTCTTTCAGCTCTGGTCCCATAACAATGAGCTTTCCATTATCATAAAAGCACTTCAAACCTTGAAAACAAGGGAATGATAAAAGGGATTTAGGAAAGGTCGTCCATGATTTCCTACCCTATCCAACATTGTCTGAAGTCTTGGCTGCTTGTGGTTCGAAAAGGAAGAATCTATGTCCTGTAGACACAATCGTCTGATTGTGGAACTGTGACGAATTTTCAAAAGTCGAGGCCGCTCGTCTTGAAGACTGCCCGGCAAAAGGCAACTGATTATAGAGAGAAATCTTAGATACCGGTCTCATATCTTTCAGTCTGACGTTCCTGTTACGCCTCCTTCCTTCCGTCTGTCTGTCTCTCTTTCAGACGCATACTGACACAGGCAAAATCTTGGCGGTAGCAGCAGTAATGAAGAAAATTCGCTAGTGCCCTTCGGTGGCTTACGTCTCTTGTTCACGTAAAAACTAACAGAACGTTTTCTGACAAACCAAATGACCTAAAAATTAAACTCATTTTCCGGTTTAATACAAAAATGGAAAATGGTTGAGAACCCACCATAAAGTCTTCTACTTGAGGCCTTCTCAGTTCCTTCCTGCAATGTTCTGAATACGAATTCGAATCGCTACTGAAAATGTGATCCACGGCCCGCGATATTTTGAAATCTTTTTAACACACAGTAAGACGGGGAAAAAGGGTCAAGCCGAGGAAGGTGATTATACTGTACTTTTGACGAGTCACTGCATCAAAATACGGGATTCAGACGTTGTAAAGTAGGAATTCTTTTTTTCTGTTTTTATTTAATATTTTTTTCGTGTCCTTCTCCCTCACTATTTTAGGATGTTAGGATATTTTGGGGCTTTAATATCAGAGAGAGAGAGAGAGAGAGAGAGAGAGAGAGAGAGAGAGAGAGAGAGAGAGAGAGAGAGAAATGCTAGTCTGCTCAGTTTACGAAGCATGTTATCGAGTTCAGTTACGAAGCAAATTAGAAACCTATTGATTATTGATTTATGAGTCTCATGCTAACAAACCACTAATCCAGAGATATGAGTTTTTAATTGAGCCTGCAGGGGCCAGCTTTAAACAGCGGTGGCGTTATTCTGCTCTATGCCAGTCATTTTGCGAAATAATGATGAATAAGCAACTTCTATCGCTACCTGGCAGAAAGAAGTACAGATTTTAAAGGTCTTACTCTATTCAAGAGCGTTGCGCAATTCGTATGCATTGTGTTGCAGAGTCTGGCAAATGGCCTTGGTGTTAAAAATAGCAGTAAAAACCATTAGTTAAAATCAAGAGGCACATTTGAACACTTTTGCCTGGTAACGCCGTCTGGAAGGTTGGGTCCCCAAAAACTAGCCACACTGCTTCCAGTTACGCTGAAGCAAATAAACTTAACACGTCTTTAACATCAAGATACCTAGTAAAAACATAGACATCGGTATTAAGGAGAGAGAGAGAAAGAGGGAGAGAGAAAGAGAGAGAGAAATTGTTGCCAGCTTGTACATCAACCTTTGTGTAATGAATAGGTAGATAATTGCCGTGGAATATAGACAAGATAAATAATTGCCGTGGAATGTAGACAAGATAAATAATTGCCGTGGAATATAGACAATTTCGAAATTACAAAATCCACAAGGAAATCTTATAGTGGGTAAATCCTCAGCGCCACTAGCGGATCCAGAAAAATTTCAAGGGGTGGGCACCAATTTTCATATTATACACACACACACACACACACACATATTATTTCTTTAATTGATTACTTTATTTTTTTTCCACTTTTATACTTATTTATGTTATTATTATCTAAATCTTCAATATTATTATTTTATCATTATTTTTCATGGGGGGGAGCACGTGCCCAGTGGTCATTAGAACGAGAGGAATTAAAGACACAAATAAGAGGCATAACTCGTTTACGCCTTTGAAGATAATTATAACAAGAGTCCGGAGATCACTCTGAGAGAGCATGGCATGCCTCCAGCGGCTCCAAAGGAATTTGTCATTAAGAAGAAAAAAATCATGTTTTTAGGTCTAAGGCTTGGCAAAGTGATATGGCAGAAATGGGTGATAAGATTCAGGGAATTGCCACCTCGTTCGATGTCTTATGGAAAGACCTTTTAATCTTATAAAGACCCAAAAATGCTTTTAAATGTTTAGTAAGCTTCGAAGGGACAGTTATATAAAATGCTACTCAAACAAATTACAAGAAAATATTGAATCTGTTTTGACTGAAGACTTCCATTTTCAGTCTGACCCTGTCAATAATGGCACTTCAATTAATATGTGGATGTGTTTGCTATTAAAGCTGTTTTACAAAAAAGTTTGAAAATAGTGAAAATAGTACATATATACTCGTATATATATATATATATATATATATATATATATATATATATATATATATATATTTTGAAAAAAAAATATGGATACACAGATACACAGACATTATATATACATGTGTGTGTGTGTGTGTGTGTGTGTGTGTGTCATAAAAACGACAAGGACTCTAACTCTAAATTAATCATTATGACTCTTGGAAAATCATGGCCACAGACGTTAGTATTTAGCTGATAGACGAAACGTAATTACCACCCCCAAAAAAAAAATAATAATAATAATAAAAAAAAAAAAAAAAAAAAAAATATATATATATATATATATATATATATATATATATATATATATATATATATATATATATATATATAAAGGCAACACGAGAAATTAAAACGTTCCCTGCTCACCACTGAAATTGTCATCAACTAAAAGAAACGAATTGCTTTTGAAAGAATCTCCCGCATTTCCACGAGAAAATGAAACGGGGGTTGGGGGTGGATTTGAGCATGCGCCATCTTGGAATAGGATGCATTGCCCTCTGCCAACAAGAGATATCGAAAAACGCCATCTGTGGCCATCTGTGGAACCACAGTAACGAAAACAAAATGGCAACGACGAGTAACAAAACTTTTTTCCTTGACAGGTAATTTATGGGGTCAGCAAGACGAAGATTGAGTCTTGACAGCTTAATCACCAACAAACTTAAAACCCCAGATATCTGAGATATCATAATACCCCTTAGCATAATATTATACATATCTATATAAACATATTACTTTGAATAACGTCTGCGTCTTAAAAAAAATGTTTTTTTCGTTCCCATCACTAGTCTTTTATGCGCCAAGACTTCAAGAAACAAGGACACAAACAGCTGAATTCAGACGCAATATCGAGGCAGCGTACAGAAAGCGACAAAAACATTATGGCGTCTTTAAAAAATGTTTTTTTTTTTTTTCATTTTGTATCACTAGTCTTTTATGCGCTAAAACTTCAAGAAACAAGGAAACAAACCAACTGAATTCAAACGAAACAGCGCGACAGAGTATAGAAGGCGACAAAAAAAATTTTGGCGTCTTTAAAAATTCAGTATTTTTTATTCCTATTAACAGAGTATAGAAATGCAACAAAATAATTCTGACGTCTTTAAAAAATCAGTTTTTTTATTCCTGTCAACACAGTACAGAAAGTAAAAAAAAAAAAAAAAATTCTGGCGTCTTTAAAAATTCAGTTTTTTTTTATTCCTATCAACAGAGTATAGAAATGCAACAAAAAAACATGCATGCGTGTTTAAAAGTAGAGTTTTTTTTTTTTTATTATTCCTATCATTACCCTTCCATGCGCCAAGACTTCAAGAAACAAGGACATAAACCAACTGATTTAAATCGAAACAGCGGGACAACCTATATAAAGGCACAAAAAAAAAAAAAAAAATTTATGGAAACGCTAATGAGACGAGACATCTCTCGCCGACCAGTCGTGTTACCTGTTATGCATTATCAAAGGAGACTCACTTAAAAGGTATCCGAGCCCGCCCCAGGCTTTTGTATTCTCCGAACTCTCTCCTCTTATCTTCTTATCTGGTCAACACAATCAATTTCACCATAAACCTAACCTAACAACTTCTCTCTTTTTATGACGCCATGTCAAACAAGGCTTCTCTCTCTCTCTCTCTCTCTCTCTCTCTCTCTCTCTCTCTCTCTCTCTCTCATAGATTTTTATCGTTGTAATGCATCAGCAATGGTATTTACAAAGTCTTTTCCTCCAAGAGAGGCTTCTCTCTCTCTCTCTCTCTCTCTCTCTTTCTCTCTTTCTCTCTCTCTCTCTCTCTCTCTCTCTCTCTCTCTCTCTCTCTCTCTCTCTCATAGATTTTATCGTTGTATAATGCATCACCAATGGTATTTACAAAAGCCTTTTCCTTTAAGAAATATTGGGATGTGGAGAGAGAGAGAGAGAGAGAGAGAGAGAGAGAGAGAGAGAGAGAGAGAGAGGAGGAGGAGGAGAAAAGGAGGAAAGAAGGACTGAAAAACCAAATTGAATGAGGGGGTTACCGCTACCGTCATTGCGGACAAAGATTTTGCGACGCAAATCGGCAATCACTATGGGGACTTAATCGTAGGATAAGTAAACAAACGGCGGATAATTTTCGTCTCTTTTTCCTGGAAGATAATGATCAGCGTGACCCAAAGGATGACTAGCACACCTCCCGAGCAGTGTTGCCACTCCGATGGGCCGTCATAAAGGACTCCGCCACCTGCTAGGGACGAAATCCTACGTCATGTTACATTTTCCTCTTGGAGAGGGGTCAATCATGCGCACACGCAATGTGTACCAGGCACCTCTGCTTTTATGAGGAAGTATTAGAAATATAAATGATAATAAGAGCCTACCTTTATAGCAACATGTTAGGCTCAGCGAGGCTTCCAAGGCCGCACGTTCAAGACATCATATGTTTTGGTCTGTCTCTTTTCCCTTTTAATTTTCGTAAAATCAAGGAAACCGGTAGAGGTGACAGAGATATTGCACAAACGTACTTTCTCCAAACCAGTGGTCAGTAAAGTTTTGACTTTATTTTTAAAGGGCTGTTGCCAATTCCGACCCCAGGTAACTTTCCAGAAATTCTAATTATCTATCTATCTACAAGAACGAGATACTCTGAACTCTGTGGTAGTACGACCTGTTATTACTTCCACTAAAGCAAAAAAGAGGACCCTTTTATCTTTCTGTTTTCCTCCTTCACCCGAGTAGGACTAGTCCCAGGCCATGAGTCCTCCCCCGCCCCTCTACTTCTCTCCTTAAGTTCCTTCCTTGTCACGCCCACTCTTTTAGCTCGACTGCCCATATCCAGATTAAATGACCACCTGACAGTCCTGTCAGGTAAGGTATCTAAGGGGGTTGGGTAAGGGGGGCCTGTAAACCTGGCATCCATGTTAGTTAATAGGGCTATACCTGTCGATCATGAATGACTGAATGTATGTGTGTATGTGTGTGTGCGTTTGCTGGTTTTGTGCGTGCATGAAATCTGTCTGGCCGAATTTACAGATAAATGAATGATGATTTTTTTCCTCTCTCGTATTACTAAATGCATATAAGCTGCTGTGAGAGACGATACAAAGACAATAGGAATTCTTATCGAAATTTTCTTCTGGAAGGGAGTTCTTATGTGTGTTTTTTTATTTCTCTAAATTATTGCTAACATCTTATACCTCGTTATTTTGCCAGTTTAGAACCTTCCGTGTTCAGGCCTCTTCTCATATTCGTGGGCACGCAGTATACTGAATCCATGGCTAGGCATATGTACATCATGAAAGGGGCAGCCCTTATTCGTGCTTGACTCCAAATAGTGACCGATATAGCATCTGTGGAGATGGCATAGATGGTGGATTTGGGATGCTGGAAAACTTCAATTGCGTGACCAAAGGAGTTTCTGCTTCTGAGTTCAGTAAACCCGAACACCCATTCAGAGGCTGGTCGTGAGTAAGCCCCAGTTCAACTTTTATTGGGAGTTCGGCGCTATTGCAGTATGACAAATATACATTTGTCACTGATTTAACATGGCAGGGGAGGAGAATATTTTTATTTTCGGCACCAGTCACTGGATGTGTGATTAGTCTGATCACTGACGTCTGCTTGGAGCTGATGAAAGGATATTAATTTTCGCTTCTGAGATTACCTCTAAGCTGCGCTCGGC
Organism: Macrobrachium rosenbergii; assembly: GCF_040412425.1. Classification (NCBI taxonomy): domain Eukaryota; kingdom Metazoa; phylum Arthropoda; class Malacostraca; order Decapoda; family Palaemonidae; genus Macrobrachium; species Macrobrachium rosenbergii. The sequence continues at coordinate 39,147,508 of NC_089782.1, forward strand.
AAAGCGACTCATGCAAGCAGATAGATCGTTAAGCCTACGATGAATCTCTCGCTATAATCTGACTTTCGAGAGATTTACTGTCTAAAATTTGTCATGCTTAAATTTGCTAGGAACTCATAATAAGAAAGAAATAATGACACACAAATCCTAGTTTTTCCCAAAATGTTGTTTCAAAATTAGTTTGAAAGTTTTCACAACCAAGTGTACAGTAGTTCAAAATATGGCGTAAGTTGGTTAGGAAAATAACGCAAGGTATCTCCACTGAGAATTATAACATGAAATCCTTTCTTAAAAAAAAAAAGCGGCCTAATTTGCTAATGCTAAAACATCTACATCTATAAAATTTTAGTCATGCATGAAAACTGCTTTCCCATATGCACACACAACACACACAGACACATATGCATATGATTGCATGCGCGCGCGGTGTATTTACATCATCAAACTCATTCCTCTTTCGGCATTTACCTTTAACCTTGAAGAAATCGGGTTCTTATTTTTCCTCCCACTTTTCCTTGTAAGTCTTCGCACCAAGATTCTCACGAGGTACCCTCAAGTTTTTCATCTAAAACACGAACTCCTCTGTAAAGCCACATTTACTTATAATCCAATGCAAGGAGCACCTCACTGAACTGTCTCACAATGGCCTAGAGAACGAACTGACACTCACGATCAGCGTCCCAGCCCACTCACAGGAGGACAACAGTCGAAAAAATGAGCTCATTACAGTTCGTTTAACGAGTGCAGTTGTTCACGACAATCCTCATATTCCCTTGGACACCTTACTTTAACATTTGCCTTTGAGTAGGAAACCGTGTTTGTATATGGCTGATTTAATCTAAAGCAACCACCACCTGCTGGATAATTTCCCGGAGTAGGATATAATTTTTTTTTTTTTAGTATATTGCAGACTGTCAGCATCATACCGTGGATACTATTTTTTGGTAGAAAAAAATTACATTTTGTGGATATCAAATAATCGTTCGTAATTTATTTAAAGTGCCTTGAACTTGACACGTATCAGAATTTTCATTCAGTTCATTATTTTTCCTTAGACCAACACCCGTTAGGGGTGTTAAGGAAATCCACTGCCGGTTTTGAGCTTTGATTTCGAAGGAACGCATGAACAAAGTTTCAGGGACCGTGTGAGAGGATAATGTCGTGTAATATTCAAAACAACCTTTCGTATTCCTTATAAAAACTCAGGGCTTGATAAAGATCCATCATTATCTTAAAACCCGTTACATTTGCAGGTGAAAATGAAACAAAAGCTTAACACTGAAAACGTATTTATTAATAACATAACGTGAAAGTTGGGTGCCCCACCTCACTTACCTTCACACAAACACAAACCATAAATGAGTTGAAAGGCAAAAGTTTCTGAACCGTTGTTCTCAAAGTCAACGCTCCCAGTAGCGCTCTCTTGAGGCCGGGTGACTTTCTAATGAAGGCGGTGATATCTCATTGGCTGCTGGACGTTTTTCTTTTTTTCTTTTATTAGGAAGAACAGACTGGTGGTGTGATTTTCTAACTTTGGCTGCAGTCAGTAGATGGCAGGAAGTCTGCTAGAGTGGAAAAACATTTGTTAGCTGGTGGTTAACATATTCATCTTACATATATATATACATATATACATACATACATATTTATAGATAGATAAACAGATAGTTCAATGGTAACTTTGCCACATTAATACTTATATACAAGAGCCAAAAGGACTTGTTAACATCTGGACTTCAATGCACCTTTCGGATGCGCTTATCACTATAAACCATGAATCCAGTGATACATATATATATATATATATATATATATATATATATATATATATATATATGTATATATATATATATATATATATATGTGTGTGTGTGTGTGTGTGTGTGTGTGTGTGTGTGTGTGTGTGTGTGTGAAATATTTTCTGTTAAAGAGAATTCCATCAAATATAAGGAGCCCATAGAGATGCCAAAATGTGGAAAATAAAGTCTTCATTTCAGAGACCAAACTGTCTCTCTCTGAGGAGAGAGACAGTTTGGTCTCTGAAATATAGCCTTTATTTTCCACATTTTGGCGTTTCTATGGGCTCCCTTATATTTGATATATGTATGTATATATACAATATATATATATATATAGACAGATATATAGGTGTATGTAAACTTGATATTTGTATACTTGCAAATATGGCTCTTATGGTCAGTACTATACCTAATCTCTATAAGCGATCTCATTCATTATTCCCACTATGGAATACTAATACTTATCATTTCGCTGACAGCCATATTAAATTCCAATTTCTCCCGAGCATGTAGCTCTAAAAGGACTTACTGAATTGGCAGGCAAGACTGATAACATTAGCACATGTCAAAAAAAAAAAAAGATAAGCCTTTGACAAACCATGGCCAACTGTTACAGTAATTGTTGGTTGGTAAGAATCCTGAGGTCTTCACCAGGCCCCACTCTCTTTCCCACATTACCGAGCTGACACGAGACCACCCTAGTCTAGACCAGCCAGCAGTCTCCTAAGTGCATCCCTCTAACCAGCAATCTCCCAACTGCAACCCCCTCTGAGAGTGAGGAGTGAGAAGGGAGAACGGCCAAGGTTTCACCTGTGAGAGACTATGAAGCCAGGGGAGGGAGCAAAAGGCTGATGGAGTGAAATCAATGATTCTTCATTTTGCTTAAGGGATACTTAGAGAAAGCAGCTTACGAAGAAGGTTAAACTATCAGACCGGGTTTGGAAACAGCGTAACTAAAATGGTCTGTTCAGCGGCAAAGCAAGTTAAATAAACGCCAACTCATTCTAACAGAGAAAGCGGGAAGTGACTGGATGTAAATTTGAAAGAGACATCGAAGTCTACAAGGAATTTTTAAAGAATTAGGTTTCAATTATGGGTTATCACAGACCTCAAGTTTCTGGAAAAATTTTAAAAACCAGCGTGAGGTTGACAGCGAAACACGCAATTTGGAGATTAATTTTCCTCAGAGTTCAAGGACCGCCTCCGTCTTGGAATGCAAGGTCACAGCGTGTTCATTTCGTGCTTTCAAAGACATTTCTCATAAACTCCAAGAACGAGATTACGCCTGTGGCCCTGGATTTACAGATTCTTATCTCCTTTTGAACTGCATTATGAATGATTTAAAATCCACGCTAGACACACATTTATTAGGTTTTGAGTGTAAACAAGTTTTTCTTGCTATCTTATTCTCATCGACATTCATCTCAAAAGTGCAGGTATGAGTACATGAAAAACCATGAAAACATCTAAGGCTCGGGAAACAAACAGCCGAAAGGTCATCGTGAACCAGTCATCCAACCCATCAAAGACCAGAATGCAAATTCTTTCACATGCTGCATTTGAGAAATTTTGGACATAAGGAGAAAGTCGCCCTGTAAGTGGACGGAGGTCGTGAAGCGATGGTCTAGTTTTACTGCGTGCTTTTTGGAAAGGCGGTCTTTGGGCAAAGTTTTTCCTCTCCCGATACACTTGAAAAGCAATTAATTTTCATATTTAAGCGTTCTCTTTTCAAGAGGAATATTCATGGTACTCGGCGTCTTGTTTTGCGATTCTAAAATGAAATACATCTCTTTAGAAACGGGTGGGGAAATAACTACTTTGAGTTCGTCCCATCTTACCGAATGTAGGAGAATTCAGCTGCATAGTTTCATTTCCATGGCTTTGCCATTTGATTTTATATTTATCTTACATATGACTTGAACATTTACCTTCGTGGGCTAGACCGGTTTTCCTCCCAGTGACAGTAGCGCAAAAGATCGAAATAAAACTTTGGATAATTCTCAGGTTCTTTTACCATGAACTCTTCACTGAAAGTCAGACTTCAACAGCTGGGAGAGGTTTGCGTTTAAAAAACCTCAAAACTGGTTCTGTTGAAATCGATTAGATGAAAACCTTCATGGGTATTTGAACAATTCGATGATAGTTACTATAATAATTCATAGAATCAGGTCTTTCATCATAATTGCGGTAGTAGTTATCATTGGAGACGATTTTCTGTTCTTGATTCGCAACACCAGGTTGTCTAAAAATGGCTCGAGGAGGCTGAAAAAACTTATTGACTTCAGTTTCACGACGTTTACTGAAAGCTAACACTTATCTAACTTATGAGAGATTGCTACTGTTTCCTTTAAAATTACCCTTTCGACCGCTAAACCGAACACATCATAGCGCACATTATTTTCTTGTGATCACTCCACTCAATGTCCCTTGTAACTAGGAGACAAACACCCTTTCTCTCACTTGTTATCCATCTACTGATAATTAAGATCTTTTACAATCAAATCCAGGTTCTGCATCAACAGTCAAGTGTCGAAAAAGACTCCAAAATGCGGGAAGACTCGTATCCAAAGAAAGCTTACGAGAGATAAGTTGAGGTCATCTGGAACTGGAGAGCAGAGGCCTTCTTTTGCGGCAACAGTCGGAGGAACTGCTGCTTATATACCCAATTGAAGGCTTGGGTAACAACGCCACCACTTTTGCAAACAAACCTCATCTTGTCAAGTTCTAGACATCCACTACCTCGACAAGGCTTTTGAAAATGTGACTACGTGCATATTTGTCATTGTAAATCGTAATTACAAGAACTTCCATCACTTGGAAATGCACTGGAAACAATGGACTTTTTACTGCATTCGTCCAGCATGCTCATTGTTGCACCATCTTTTCTTTTGCATATTATCGTCAAGATCGAACTCTTTATCTTTCGAAGGCCTTCTTGGAGGAACAGCCTACACTTTTCACGTCACAGGCTTACAAACAAATCAATTTCTGCCGTGCATGTGTGGAAAGATATCCAAATCAAATTGCATGGTGCTGCATCTCTTGCAAGCTCCGCCCCTGGAGGGACAGAATTGACGTCGAGTATAAAAGTCAGAGGCCTCAAAGGGTATTTGCCATTACGAAGGGAGGACTAGAAGTAAATATTCATCTTTCAAGTCGAAAACACTTTCATGATCATGCTGGGGTCTCTAGCATTCGTGGTGTCCCGGGAACTTATGACATTCCTAAAGATAAACAACTGCTTTTAAATTCTCCTTAAAGTTAGACTTGGTCTCCAAACAAAGAAACAAAGTGTGTCAGTAACTTTGTCTGATTTGAATGGAATGAAAGACTATCCACTGATACTACAATATTATATAAATGGTTCTGCGTGCTGCTGTCATTTCACTAGAAAAATGACTAGTGTCTTATTTATTTCAAAGGCTTTCAAAACTATATCTGGAGGGTAATTTTGTTATATGATAAAAAGTTGAATTGCATTCAGGACTCACTGGGTGATGATACACATTTGCTGTATTCACTGTTGGATAATAATAATAATAATAATAATAATAATAATAATAATAATAATAATAATAATAATAATAGAAGCTTGAAGACGTGATGTGACACTAGCAATCTCTTTTGATGTCAATGCGCAGAAGGTTTCAGATGATTAGTATACTTGTATACTTCAGTGGATTAATATATTAAAAGACGATGAGAGAGAGAGAGAGAGAGAGAGAGAGAGAGAGAGAGAGAGAGAGAGAGAGAGAGAGGGATGAGAAATGGCTTCATGAGCACTACATGTCGCATCAGAGAGAGAGAGAGAGAGAGAGAGAGAGAGAGAGAGAGAGAGAGAGAGGATGGGGGAAGTAAGGAACTGCTTCTTAGAGAAGGGAAAAGAAAGCAAACACTAAATTTTTGAGCTTTCAGTCAATCCAGCCTTACCTGGGTATCTGGGCCAATTGGAAACAATTCTGCAATATTCCCAAAGAAGGATTTCCTTGGTAATTTCAAGGCGACAAAACAAATAAAGACGACATTTATTTTCCTTACCATTACACTCTTGCGTGATTTTTCTCTCCCCACTTTTATCTGAAAGGAATCCTCGCCTCTTTATCCATACTAGCAGCAAAACAGCACCTCGCAAGTATTTGTCTAGTATAAATAAATGCCCTTTTCCCATTCATGGGCTTCACGTTTGAGAACAAGGACACCAGCTTTGAGGTTTGCGAACTTGACCAAACCATTGGTTTTCCTACTAGACAGTCTCAAGGTCCAAGCCATGAACGCAGACAAAATAAACTATTCGTTGGGACCCGGGAATGCACAAAAGACTTAGGGGAGGGAGAGGGACTAAGTCATTAGCGTAAACATAACAAGTCAGAACGAAAACGAAGGAAGTTCAGCCGAAATAACTTGGGATTCTTTTTATCAACATTTTTCCCACACACCAGCCTGCCTCCCCCGGGTCATTTAGATAAAATTACGTCAGCGCGTTCTGTTCAGAAAGTCATCTGGGGTTCGTTACTGCACGCCATTTTCTTGTCTGAAATATGTGAGGCACGAAAAATGAACTTTTTCTGCTTTTATTTTTGAGCTACTCGCATTTTACCACAAAAAAAAAATCTTTAAATTCTAATCAGTAGTGAAGAGCTTAAGCTACCAAACCACTTACTCTGATAAAAGTATTCGACGAGGAAAATATAACCCAATATTCACTCAAGGCTTTGTAGGAGTGCGATACCTAAAAGTTTTTTATTTTGAGTTATGTTTCTCAATTTCATTTCTTCAAACAGCCAAATGAATCCCGGGAAATTTTCAAAAGGTGAATCAAACAATAATTGAATTGTACAGTACGGTCAGTTCATGTAAAACTGATAATAAAAGGAATAACCAATACTTCAACTTTTATTTTGCGAAAATTATATACGCCTTTCTCGTCCTGGACATTACTTATCAGGTCACAGGAAATCTACTGGTCAATATACTAATGTCAAGTATCTTGTGCTCATTTAAAAATAATCTATACTATTAAAAAAATTGTCATCAAGGAATGAAATGAAACCACAAATATCTGCGAAGTTCAACTATCATTTGATTGTCTGATTACATGTGTATATGATGGCAAGAAAGAATATAAAAATAAATGCAGAAGGAGATGGATATATAGATACTTTAAAGAAAGATGAGAACCTTGTATCAAGAATACCATCTGTTTAACTAAGAATAATAATCGTTCACCGCAGTTGTATAAACAAAATATACCGTCAAGGATTTGCGAAATGCGAGTCAAGCTGATCTCTGCCAGTCACTGAGGATATGGAACATTAATCTTCGTTAAAAGAAGTACCGAGGGGACCTCATCTGCTGCGCCCAGTTTCTCATACAGAAGGGAAGTACCCCTTGATATCTCAGAAAATTTCCTCGTATCCCCATCCAACATAAATCCAATACAAGCATATGATAAATATACAGTGAATATAAAGTGCCATTGCACTGGCTATCACGTCTCGAACCCCTAGGTTTAAGATTTCCTACCCCTTGGGGGTACAGGTGCCCCAGGTTAAGAACCACTTCAGTAGGGGCTAACTCGGGATGTTTGTCGTCTTGATTAGGAAGTTTCAAGCATCTGACATTTCCAGACGCGCAGTAAAAAAACAGTGAGATGCGTTCCAGTCTCTGTGATGGTCAGTGGTGCCCGTAAGATGAAAAATGGCTGAATTTTGATGTCTGTATATTTTACCAGCTGTTCGTGCTTAATTTGTTTTTGAGAGAGTGAGTTTTTTTTTAGTAAGTCCCTCTTCGGAGAATCATGAGCATGCCAGCATTTTTTTGGAAAAAATTATAATGAAAAAATGCAGTCCTAACTAATGATTTTTATTTAAGTAAATGCAAAACTTAACGATTATTTCTTACGGTAAAGTAATCGTTTAGATACTATCAAGACATGTGATATCAATATATATATATATATATATATATATATATATATATATATATATATATATAATAAATATATATATTAATATATACATATATATATATATATATATATAAATATATATATTAATATATATATATATATATATATATATATATATATATATATATATATATATATATATATATATATATATATATATACATATACATGTACATATATACATACATACACACATACATTACATATATATATATTATACATATATATATATATATATATATATATATATATATATATATATATATATATATATATATATATATATATCTTAGGATGCATGGAAGGAAATTGTGTTTTATCAACAGGTTCACGAGAGCATTTTACCCATCATTTCAAGGTACTCAAACCCCTCCCCCCCAAAAAAAAAAAAATTGGCCTCAGCTAGTATATCCTATCTGTTTTGAACTTACATAATTTACAACGTTTTATTATTTAAAACACCAATAAAAAAATTAATGCTTCTCTGATTTTCTATCATACTTCAGATCATGAAGGCCCTAAAAAATTACTCAATTATAGAGAGGGACAACTGAAGTCTCCAAAATTAAATTCTGAAAATTAAAGTAACACCAAATTGAATTGCTGCATTTTCTATTACTTATCTTCATTTACAAGGAGGAATTCATTTTAAATCATAATGACAACATTTTCTGTTTTGAAAAGTTAAAAAACACCATATACGTGTTTGGGTAACAAAGTTTGTTTGAACATCAAATAAAGTAAGTGATTTATTCATCCATAAAAACGGGTTCACGTCAACATTATGTACGGGAAAACAAAATTTCTGAGTGAATGAATTTTACATTACAAGCAATGGAGGTGCTAGTTTGTTTAGTGTTTTTGTAATATGTACAGTATATCTGAACGGTGATTTGTATCATCTCTACGAATACAAGAACGCCAAGGAAAAGAAACTTATATTCTATTTTTTCCTATTTAAATCTTTTAGAATGGACTTAACTATAAATCAGGTCTACCAATCTTCCAAAAAGCTCATTGTTCCCTTTTCCTGAGTGAAAATAACAGAGCGTAAATTTCCTGTCTTTAAAGAGCTAGACAACTTCTCAATTATAGTTTTTTTTTTAAATCCATTCATAAATTACTTAAGAAAACAAGGAATCCTCTGAGGCTCCAGTCCTTAGTTTTGATATTTAGTAAAAACGTACTACTGAATGATACTGATTTTTTAATAGAAAAGGGTCTAATTTTTACTCTGGCGAACTTCACGATTAAATTAAAAGCTATGTCTCTACTTTACATAACATCTACCCTTATCTGACTGTATAGGTCCGGGCTATATTTCCAATACAATTAAGCAAGGGATGCCTGCTGACCATTCAGATAAGTATGAACGCATCGTTCCGCTGGTAGCAAACATTAGCCCAGGAGAGTTCCCTCTTCCCTACATATCTCAAGAGTCCCATAAAACAGATTGAAAGTGACATAATCCTTGTTAGCACGCTATAAACGGTATCGCTGATGCGCATATCCATTTCTTATCAAGACATTGAGGTTAAAGCCAATGACTTAACTGATATGATGCCATTTTTCGAGCTCGTATGGCGTCCAGTTTTTGTGGACGAAGCTGTCATCTCTTTTGAAGACCAATCTTTATCGACCTTTGCTGTCCATCGTGGTTAGTAAAGATTCTTCACTCCTCTAGACACAGGATACTTTCCATTATGTTTTATGATGTCCCCTTCTCTCCCTGATAATGGGGACTCACACAAAGTAGTTAAAGTTTTCAAATTAAATAGAATAATGATAACAGTTAACTTTTCAATATGACAGACTTTCGAAAAGGAAAAATAATGAAGCATCCTACGTTGAATGGGGAAAATTTCTAGTGTCAGTCTTTCTGTGAAAATGCAGTGAATACTTTGTTAAAAAGCAGACGCTCTTTACAACAACGAAACTCGGATCATTCTGCAGTTTGTGGAACTGGAAATAGTTACACCTCATTGCCACGTCAAGGAAGGGAAAAAGGGTCATGCGATGAATTCAAGAACGCCTAAATTGTATAGATAAATGACTAAAGAATGAGACGGGTATTTCAAGAAGTTCTTAGGACTAGAAGATTGTCTGATTGCAAGTGTGTGTCATGTGTGCTGATAAACCAATTCAAGAGATCGGCAAAAAACTGAGAGGGCAAATAGTTGCAATAATTTTGCCAAGTATATTCGACTTCTCCCTCTTTTCTTCTTCGCAGAAAAAGATGTCACTTGGGATCCATATTCTGCACACATATCTTTTCTTCTCTTCTACATAATTCACTACATTTAAAGTCAACTACCAGTGCATTACACCCAATTCTATTCTTCCACAATCAAATGCCAACACTCAATAAACTTCTTCCTGGTATAACATTCAATTTCAGCTCTCTTCTCTAACCAGCATTTTCAAATTCTTTCTTTAGTCTCCTCAGCTTCTCATTAGCATCCATGAACATTGTATCACGCTTCAGAATTAACCGTCCCAGACTGTTTTCAAGTCCTCTTTTCTTGTCATAAGTTCTTATTATTACAGTACTGAAACCTTTATTGAAATACTGTCTAAATATTGCTATCCTAGGAAACGTCAGTGGGTTAAGATACTACTGCACTGTTTCCAGGACACAGGAGCTCGTCAAGGAAGGTTGCGGACCCCCTGACGAATAAAAATTGCCTGCAGGCCACAGCGAAGTAAAACAAAATAGCATTCTCTACTGAGCTTGGGTGAAAATCAGCAAATGACTAAAGGCATCGGGTCTTCAGTCTCATACCCCACTTTATTCTTGAAAAACGTGTAACTGGTTACATACATACATATTCTTCGTTAATATACACTTAGTTCTTTATATAATCCTATTCCTCATGAGAAAACAGATACTATCCTTCAGCTTTTTTTTGTTATTTTATGGCCTCAGCTTATAATGTTTGGCGCATTTCTCATTTTACTTTCCATCAGTACCTTGAAATAATTAGATTACTTTGCAGAGAGACGAAAAAGAGCTGTTACGCTCATAGGAGTTATTGTGTTTCGTTGAGGTTATACGAAAATCAGGACCAGCAATGTAATCCAGAACTACTTAAGGCCAGTGTAAGAGAAGGAAAGTATTAATGGGATGTCACACCTGCGTATTAGAATGATAGTTTTAAGATTCAGGTAAAGAAGTATTTTCCAATAAGATAACAAAGCAAAGGAAAACTATTGTATTTTATTTTAACACAATGTGCTTATTATATAATGCCAGAAATCTACTTGATGGAAACCAAAGACAAATTAGAAAATTGAAAAAGGTGATCCTACGGGAGATAGTTCATTCCACGGTGAAACATAACATTATTCGGTCTCGTTAAAAGACTTTGAAATTTAAATCAGACTAGGTGAAGATGAATATTTCATGCAGGTACGACTGAGTTCATCACAGATGAAGCTGAATTGCTTAAAGAAGACACTCTTGCCTCAAGCAAGTGGCTTACTCCTCTCCCCATGATATTAAGAGTAAGAAGAATTATAATTATTACTATTATTATTGTCATTCAAAATATCCGTACATTCTCAAGAAACAAGGCAGAAGACGATGGAGTGTGTCGCAAGCTTTTAGAGAATTCTCATTTATCCAAAGGAAACATGAGAACCAAGAATGAATGATTAAATAAATAGGTAACGAAGCAAGCTAGGTATTAAATGTATAAAGGGAAGAAAGGTAAGCTTCAGTGAACCCTGGAAGCAAAGAAACTCGTACCCGAGACTATGGAAGGCATTGGTACATGTCTTTGGTATTACCGGGCATCAGATGAGCTAAGCGATAGGGAAGGATTGAACACGTCTGATCGCTTACTTGGGAGTGGAAAGGGTAAGGCCATACTTATGGGGTGCAGTAGTACCCACTGTGATTCCATGATAATGCAGGTGGATGTCTTGTTCCCTTCTTTTTTATGCCACTGTGGATATGTGGATAAAGTGCTAGCCACACGTTTCACTGGTGGGCCGTTCAAATCTCTTAGGAGGAGGAAGTTATTGTTAATATATATATATATATATATATATATATATATATATATATATATATATATATATATATATATATATATATATATATATATATACATATTCGTCATTAAGGCGTTCCACTACAAGGGAGTCGCTCTTTGAGAACAGAAAAGACGATGCTCACTAACACACACAATTAAATTACTCAATTGTGAATCGTTCATGCACCTATTTAGAAAACCTTTATAACATTAGCTGTTCCATAACTAACGCAGGAACAATTCCCAGGCCATTTGGTAACTTCCACACCACGCAGGGAGGCGATGAGTTTTTTCCAGGAATTTTACAGGAGTGAGACTATGATTGCCAGTTGCCTCATAGGAAGAAGCTTATCCGTTTTTAAACGACAAATTCCCCCCACAAAGGGGTTCACAACCCTTCCTTAGGCGCTCCACTACCTATAAATGAACACCGAAACAGTGCCACTTTCTAGGACATGCAGGTCGCAGTCCACATATTTATGTATCCAGGCTCCCAATGTAGAAATTGTAAAGTTGGTATAGGTGACAAACTGACAAATCAAAACACACTAGAAGTTCACGTTGGCGTTGAGAAGACATTTTGATCAAAGTTATTATAGCTGCTTACGACGTAAAGTACCGTTAGACCATTGTTTCAGTTCTCTTGCTTGAAGCAGCTTATGTATAGGCTTAAACCCAGTGAGTGAGCCTTTGTTGACGTACTGTACACAGCGAATTAGGTACCTGAAAATTAGAAGGCTGTGGTATGACTAGCAGCCAGGGCAGAAGAAGGCATAGAGCCAGAAACTTGAAAATGAATGCCTCCTTCTAAAGCGAATGCCACGAAAAGTCGGGCACACACACACACACACGCAGAGGTTAATAGGAAAAAGTTTCTGGCTTTATGCCTTCTTCTACCCTGGCTACTGGTCATACCACAGCCGTCTAATTTTCAGGTACCTAATTCACTGTGTACAGTACGTCAACAGAGGCTCACTCGAGGATCGAAATCCTGGACCTTTCACTGGCGAGGCGAACGTCTTAGTCACTGGGTTTAAGCCTATATATAAGCTGCTTCAAGCAAGAGAACTGAAACAATGGTCTAACGGTATTTTACGTCGTAAGCAGCGTATAATAACTTGATCAAAATGTCTTCTGAACTCAAACGTGAACTTCTAGTGTGTTTTGATGTGTCAGTTTGTCACCTGTACCAACTTTACAATTTCTACGTTGGGAGCCTGGATACCAACTTACTACTCTAGAAGATATACGTGCAACAGTCAACGTGCTGGAAGGTCAAACGTAGAAAACTCTCTCTCTCTCTCTCTCTCTCTCTCTCTCTCTCTCTCTCTCTCTCTCTCTCTCTCTCTCTCTCATAATAAGAAATGTTCAACGGGGGAAATATTTGTCAGAAACAAATCTGGATTGAATAAAAATTTGTACAGAAACATGTCAGGAGTAAGCAGTCGGAGAACATTATTAAAGTAATTTGATTTCATGATGAAGAATACGATATTGCAGAAATGTTTTCAATCAGAAGCTTAAGTAAACAGTTTCTCAGCACGAACGTCAAGCAATGACTGCAAATAGCAATCAAAGGATAAACAGCAATGATCTCTACGCCGCCTCTAAGATCAATGCTTTCGAGAACCTGAACCCTGACTCATGTCTTTAATCTCTCTCTCTCTCTCTCTCTCTCTCTCTCTCTCTCTCTCTCTCTCTCTCTCCACATCTTCTGTCTGCCTGTCTGTCTCTCTCCCCCCCTCTGTTTATCTGGCTACCCCCTCTCTCTCTCTCTCTCTCTCTCTGTTTATTTGGCTAACCTCCCTCTCTCTCTCTCTCTCTCTCTCTCTCTCTCTCTCTCTCTCTCCACATCTTCTGTCTGCCTGTCTGTCTCTCTCCCCCTCTGTTTATCTGGCTGCCCCCTCCTCTCTCTCTCTCTCTCTGTTTATTTGGCTAACCTCCCTCTCTCTCTCTCTCTCTCTCTCTCTCTCTCTCTCTCTCTCTCTCTCTCTCTCTCTCCAATACATCCCTCCGTCTGCGTATCTGGCTCACCTACCTCTCTCTCTCTCTCTCTCTCCCCCCTTTCTGTCCCTCATTTGTGCTCGCCCGAGAAGAATTGTTACCACGCAGGCCTTGAGAAATTCTTGGAACCGGCTCCCCGGTTGATTTTCGCATCTTCTTTCCTGCTACGGGACACCCACCAAACTTTTACGGGCGGATTATCACGGAGACTCACCCAAAGACCATCAGTGACGAACTGAAGGGGGATTTGGTAATGTCAGCGGCAAACCTCACGATCTTTAACGAGGGAATAACACTGAGCAGAACCTGAAAAGAATTTCTAATGTTCTTGTAAACGTTCTAAATGGTTAGACCGTGACCGGCAACGGCTCAAGATATTTTTGTTTTGATTAGTGGTAATGCCTTTGAAACTTGACTCATCACAATTTATTAATTGCATGCTTTCAGAGTTAAGCTTTACTTACGTCAATAACGCCTAATATTATACCTATTAATCTATCTATCTATTTATATGTATATATACGTATATGTATACACTCACATACATAAAACATACATACATACATATATATATATATATATATATATATATATATATATATATATATATAAAAGGAACCTCTCAGTTTCATTCATGCAAGAGGAAAAGTCTTTATTTATATATTCATCACCTTCCTTATTTTTGTGATTCAGTTATATATATATATATATATATATATATATATATATATATATATATATATATATAATAAATGTCAATTAGTAGTAATCTTCTTGCATTCTGGTGTTAACTTTACTCAGTTTTACACATTGCTGGTAAGTTCGGATTCATTGGGTTCATTGCCTTAAGTTCCGGAGAAGAAAAAAAAAGTCGCCTTGATTAGACAGGTCGTCTCACACAGCATCCTGACAAATGAAAGAATGGGGTGGCAGACAGCATGAGTCATTTACACAGGTTTCCATGTTGATATTTTTAGTCTGAATTTTTTTTAAAAGCCAAAGGCAATATTGCTTTTGCTGATAATTATGTCAAACCCGGTGTTTGCCTCAGAGGGATTATATGATACTTGGTCATTATCCTGTTTTCAGGAATTCGCCTCTTATTTCGAGATTACTTTCATCACCTCCTGCTGAAGACATTCATTCATACACTTAACATTTCATTTCTTCAGTCACTGTGCAAAGAGTTGATGTCCTTTCATCCTCCAACATTGATTTCATATTGTTGTTAATATTTATTATAAATCTGAACCAGCTGTGCGCTCTGACTCCAGTTCCAATACACCTTCATTTTTTTTTTTTATTTTGGTTCCGGTCGATAGTTCAGTGCCCATTTCACTTTTCCATTTCCTTCAATAATGAATAAACTATTGATCATGATTCATGCTCCACCATTTCTTCGTTCCTTCAGGCACGAGACAGGCTATTAGTTCAAACTTAGGGCTCAGCGTAACTTTCTACTAAATTCAGAAACTCACTTTGTATGTATATACATACTCACACATATATATATATATAATATATATATATATATATATATATATATACATATATATATAATATGTATACATATATAGACAGATAGATAGATAGATAGATAGACAGACAGATATTTAGGTATGAGAGAGAGAGAGAGAGAGAGAGAGAGAGAGAGAGAGAGAGAGAGAATCATTGCACGTTTTATTTGAAAAATGAGTCAACAAAAAATAAAAACAAATGGAGGAAGTTGACAAAATAATTTTCATTCTCTTTTCCTTATGCCATGTAAGGGAATCCTTGAACGTACATGTAAAGTTCTTTGTTGCTTACAGTGCTTGGCCTCTGCGCAGCTTCAAATCTGTGACCCTGGGCGTATCCAAGGTCTCAATTATGCAGTGAGACAGACAAAGAGAGAGAGAGAGAGAGAGAGAGAGAGAGAGAGAGAGAGAGAGAGAGAGAGATTTATGGAGTATTCATATCATAAGAAAATTATACATTTGAACTGGAGTTGTTTCAATTGAGAACTAAGTGATAAAATATCATATGCATATTGGGGATATGAAACAAATGCAGCTCTTTTTCTCTTTTTCTTTCCTACACAGCTCTCTTGCTCCCTGTAATCTAACTTCATTACAAGACTATTCAGACAGGCACATTGTTATTAGAGCACCCATAGAATGTCAATCACTATGCTAATCTGAAAGAAGGTCCCAGCAGCAAGTGCCGTCGCCAGCCCGGACCAAGTAGGTTGCCTGCCTTCTGCCTATCTATATATGGACCTAGAGTGTACACAATTATTATTTGAACTAAGAAAATGTGCGGGAACGCGTAGTGTTTTAAAAAGAAAGAACATTTCTTGCATGTGTGCTTATGTGTCATTCGTTAAATAATGCTGGTCTTTTGTCAGTAGAAATTTACAACGATTTAAGTAAACCATAAGTTAGTGGGTTCAATAACCTTTTCAGAACCGGTTTTTGAGAGTTCCCCCTTTTATACGGACGATTCTGCAGGAAAGATCCGAAGAATTATATTCTTTAGATCTTGTACGAGATGTCCCAGTTCCGTTTCTAAAACGCAAAGTCAGCCTTTCTCCTGTTACGAATCTAATAACAGCGTAAAAAAATGTCTCGTGAGATGATATGCTGTATTCCTGTTACTTTAAGAAACTAGAACTTCAAATGTAGAAGCTGACTGTTCTGTAAGAGACACCAGGTATCTTATTAAGAGAAAGCCGACAGACTCGGCAAATAACTCTTCACATCTAACCGTTAGCACACACATACACACACACACATACACACAAACATACACATACACACACACACACAAACACACACTCTCACACACACACACAGGGAGAGAGAGAGAGAGAGAGAGAGAGAGAGAGAGAGAGAGAGAGAGAGAGAGAGAGAGAGAGAGGAAATGTAGGTACTAGTGTTTACCTGTATACTAACCTACTGCATCAGTTCATTATTTGAAAGTGTTTTCAATTATTTTATTTGTATCTTTGGACCTTTTTTAAGAGAGCGTTTCGACAGCAAATTAAGGTTTCTCAGACTCGCTGAATGTCAAAACATACCATTTTTTTTTCAGCATTTTTGCATATTAATCAAGAAGTTCTTTCAAAAGAGAATCGGAGAGGTCGGGAATACTCAATCTTGGACATTCTTTCTACACTTATTTTCCTGATATATTTTTTATTGTCTTATAATACTGCTCTCAAGTTCCACCACATGACAAGCGCTTTTTTTATATTTTTATAAACCAGTTTCAACATGCAATGTGACATAATAATCCAGGTGCATATTATGCTTAGCAATAGTGTTTATAAGAGGTTAATAATAACGAAGTGTAATGAGAAAGCGTAATACTTCATTGTTCAATGAAAGGAAAAATATGTAAAACATGCAATGCAAAACATAATGGGAGAGGGGCTCCAATTTTCATTACATTATTCGCTGTTTTTAAGATCGTAATTAACAACATACGTTTTCGAGAAAAGGAAAATATTTCTGGGCGACGATTAGAATTAGGCTTGTATAAGAGAAACATAACTGGAAGAATGCATTCTGAAACTGACTGCCAGAAAGGCAAATGTAAAATTACTTGGGCAAGAGCCAATATTTTTTCTAGTCACAAGAAATATGAGCGGAAAAACTGCATCATTCTGTGATCTTTTGCAAAAAAAATGCTCCGGCGTCCTAACGCCCGGTGCTGATTTTCCTTGAATTGAAAACGGGTAATTTTTTCATTAGTCTACCGTCCTTTACAGGAATTTGATTAATACCAAAACATTCCCCAAAATGTGAGTTTTATTTTTAGTAGTGAAAAACCGAGCTGAGCTAAATTAACTGTATCTTCCAGTCAACAACTGATACAGTCATAAATTTGCAGTTCTAATTTTGAAACCACCTGAATGAGCTGTGATCGTATGCCTAATGTTGAAGTAATGAAGCTATTCTGGGTCGAGATAAAAATGATCGGATAAAGTACTATAAATTCCTTTCTACGTTCAAATTTGAGCGAAAGCCTTATCCTTCCATACCTCAGTCTAACCATTAATGTAACTGATTCCGCACAGTATCCAATTAACAAATTTTGCAGGTATATGGTACTTTTGCGTTTCCAACCTGGAATCTCATTTCTCGAAGATTTAGTAAAGTCAAATTTTATACACCTGCTACAAAATGGTTTAATTGTGTGTTGGTTTGCGCATTGTTATAGCCTTTTGATAGTCGATTCCTAGGGAACTGTGATTGCGTGAGTAATTTCAATGCGTAGATAGTGATCCTACTCTACGCGTAAGGGATAAAAAAATATGCAACTAGAGATTTTGCCACAGTGTGTTGGGTTCTTAACTAAGAAAACTTTGAAAATTAGGGTCTTATATCTGCTACAATTAAACTGATCAGTTGTTATATATGTAAGTATTTCGCCTTTAAAGATATTTCTTTTAATTCAACTGAACTTTGATAGTGCGCAATTTCCCCGAGCAACAATCTCTTTTTACCCTCCTCTCGTCCTTTAAAACAGTACCAACCATTATTGTCTCCCACCCCTGAACCCCCTCCCCCCACTCACCCCCCCCCTCACTCTCCCCCTCATCTGTTTATACAGAAACCAAATCTAAATTACACTGTGAGCCAACTCTCTCTTTGTAAGTAAACTAGTCTGTAGAAAGATAAAATATAAACAGAAGGAAAGATAAATAGACAGTTAGATGAAATTGCATTAGAAATACACAGATAGACAGGTAAGCAGAATTTGTACAACTGCAGTCACATTAGAGATACCTAAATGGATAGAAAGGAAGAGACTTTTCAATGCGTGGGAATGACCATGGCGCCTGAACGAAGCTTCAAAATCATAAACTGACAGACGTCTCATAAAATGATGTGACCCGAATGGCAACTGGAGTGCTTGAAAATGAAAAGGCAAACTGATTACTATACTTACAGTTGCAAACCAGTTTGGCAGATCTTTGCTTCGATGCGTTCTCTGACAGCCACTCCTTTAAAAAAGAAAAAGATGAGAAAATTAAAAAAAGTGGCAGAAAATATTTTTGGCATTAAGTTTTCCTTGTATGAACTCGATAGTGCAGGGGTTTACTGACAGTAAAATAGATAGACAGATAGACAGATAGATAGACAGATAGATAGATAGACATATTGATAGACAATAAGAAATGTGTGCTTTATAATTTATAGCATGTCTTTAGTGTTCCCTTTGATTTGCTGACTCCATTAGATTCTCTCTCTCTCTCTCTCTCTCTCTCTCTCTCTCTCTCTCTCTCTCTCTCTCTCTCTCTCTCTATATATATATATATATATATATATATATATATATATATATATACATATACACATACATACATATATATAATATATATAAACATTTATATATAATGATATATATATAATATATATATATATATATATATATATATATATATATATATATATATATATATATATATATATATATATATATATATATATATATATATATTTATATACATATATATCAGCAATAATCAGTACAACGCTAAGGTACGATGGTACTGATGGATCTAATGAACTCTTAGGAGCATGGCGAAATAGTGCGTTCTCGCTGGAATCTCTGTGCATTGGTTCGAATCCTGCCATGGAAAGTGAAAATGTCCCTTTATTTTCAGGTTGGATACGGTTTGCAAGCTGTCAAAATGCGCGCTCATAAATATTCATTTGTATGTGTATATGTGTGAATATATATATATATATATATATATATATATATATATATATATATATATATATATATATATATATATATATATATATATATATATATATATTTATATATATAGTATATGTTTATGAAAATATATGTTTTTTCGAAAGTCAAATCCTTCAGTCACTTTCAGTTAAGAAGTTCCTATCCCAGTGCTTATGGAAACCAACTCTGGTAAATATAATCTACCTTGAGGCTATCTTGAGGTCGATTAACATTCCTTATGGGTTATACTCTTGCCGTATCCACGACTAATTGATTTTATTGTGTATCTTTTGGATTACGATAAGCTTGTGAATTAAAAAATGCCTGATATATATATATATATATATATATATATATATATATATATATATATATATATATATATATATATATATATATATATATATATATATATATATATATATAATATGTGTGTGTGTGTATGTGTGACGACTCCAACCTCCTGCAAACGTAAACAAACCAATAAGCAACACATGAATGTCTTCTCAACAAAACATACAAACGCAGAGGTAATAAATTATCCCTTTTTGTGTGTGTTAGAAAGTCCTCGAGAATACGCGATTGACTGATAGCCATTAAAAGAATAAAGTAAATAAAAAACCGGTTCCTTTTTAATGACAGCAGGAAAACTCGGCAAAAATTGAGCGCGAATTTTGTGTGTGTTATCTTCCTTAGCTGGAGAAATGACGGGTGTTCTTTTTCGTTGTAGAGAGAAATGTAGCGTTAGGAATCAACAGTAGCAATAGGACGTGAGAGATGCTAATGCGGAAATATATATTTCGTTTATATACTGTAGATTCCTAGGTAATTATTTGATGCTTTATTTTTTTAAACTTCTTAACTTTTACTCTAAAAATTCTTCGTTACATTTTGTCGTTGTCACTTCATTAATATTACTTCTTAGTATGATTAAAACACTTTCGTATTTATTGCAATGTGTATTATTTGAGGTCTTCAGAAACAATAATTTTATATTTTCTTCTGGAAAACGTTACGCTCCAGTTGGACTAGTCTACTAATTTTTTTTTTTTTATCTCGGTGTTCCTTTTTTGCATTTATTAATTCACTTCTTTTCCACTTACTATCAGCCGTTTGTTTTCTTGCTTTAGTCGGCACTCGGACGCTGCTATCGAGTCCTTTTAATACTTTTTACCAATGAAGATCATTATTATTATTCTGTCCTCGCAGCTTGAATATACTGGGAAAGTAGAAATCTTTGGCTCGCCTTATCTTTTGACCCCAATACTGGTGTTCTTTTCAAGGCCGGTTATTAATTTTTAGACCGCAATGCTGATCACGTCTGCATCAACCCTTTTTTTTTTGCAGTACTAAATATATGATAATGTTCTATAACTTATATATCACACCACTAAGACTTTGAAATTAACTGGAAATTTCGAAAATACTTCTTGCTCCTTCAAGATCAATTACAATATGATTTAAAGAAACGTGGCAACCAAAACCTCTGTAAAAATGCTTAACTTCTGCCTATTTTATCTCCCTCGGCACAAGTGTTCAAGGGTTGATTATGAGATATCCCTAATGTTTGTCAATTATATATATTAGCTTCTAGTTTTAGCCACTGAAAAAATAGGCTAAAGTATTTTCCATGATTGTGGCACAGCTATTGTTGCATGCAAATGATAAATACCAGCTTAGCATCATTGTCATAATCACCACTAAGATGACATCTGTTATAATAAGCTAACAAAGAGGCTTTTATTAGCAACAAACCTGACAGCTATCCTAACTTTGCCAACATTGGGCTAACATTTACGGTGTTTTGAAATGCTAATTATATTATTGCTTTTGGAAATAAGGGTCTAATAATATATCTGTATCTTTGCGATCAGTAAAAATGAACTCACTCTGAGAAATTAAAGAATACTCTATAGAAGAGAATACCAGTAGAGAGGTGAAGAAGAAGAAGAAGAAGAAGAAGAAGAAGAAGAAGACGGCAATGAGACGCAGGTACGGGTGCCTAAAGCATTCATCACCAGTACCTTTCAAACAAGTTTTGCTTGCATTTGTAGGTCTGCGATTTCTAAAAGGAAAAAGAGGACCAAAATGCCTCTCGAAAATTTTAGGAGTCTTTTTCCTGGTCTACTTTCGTGGTTACTTCTTTTTTGGGTTCTCATTTCCCCGGGTCTGCTTATGTGTGTGCGTAGGTGCACGACAGAGAGAGAGAGAGAGAGAGAGAGAGAGAGAGAGAGAGAGAGAGAGAGGACATAAAACTGGTAGAGACTTACACTCTACCATTATAGGTTTTTACGCCTAAAGATTTAAAATCCAGAAATGCATAAACGATTATATGAAGTACGCATAAACATTCATGAAAACCATTCCAATATCTGAATTCATTGATAGGTAGGCGAATCAGTTACTGACAGGTGGACAATAAAACTAGTTGCTGACAGGCAACTAGCCAAATCAGTAGTCCAAGAAGAGAAAGAGCATGCAGAGTGAAAGGTCAGGTATAAAGGAATTTTTCTATATGGGGTTGAACCAGTCAAACTAGTCCAAATAAATTATCACAGATACACAAGAATAAATATTTTATATAATGTTTGATGAATGTCGAGTACGCTTTATAAGAGTAGCAGTGATATGACTGTTTTATATTGTTAACAGGAACAACAACAACAACAACAACAACAACAACAACAACAATAATAATAATAATAATAATAATAATAATAATAATAATAATAATAATAATAATAATAATAATAATAATAATGCCTTCCTTTTTCCACGGCACCTTTTGTTCCTGTCGTTTTTTTATGTTGGGAGAGAGAGAGAGAGAGAGAGAGAGAGAGAGAGAGAGAGAGAGAGAGAGAGCGAAGTCTCGTGTCCCACAAGAATATGGCTTCATGTTTTCCTCCTCCCGAGGTCGAGAGTTTCAATTGGATCCTGCCGACTTACGTTCCCTATTTGAAGAGGTCAGCGAGGTTAGTTCACGCAAGCGGGGGCGGGGGGAAGGGGCGTTCTTGGGGACTAGGAGGCCATTGAGGAAAATTCGCATTTATTCCCGCCGGTCCATTCATCTTTGCACACCTTTTTTATCTTGCACACACGTGACCTACTCCAAAAAAGGCGTGCACATACTTCCTCTAAGTTGGTTAGTCTCCTTTCTAGATAAAGCCATTTTTCCTGCTGCGTTCATGATTACCCGCTGTTCTAGACAGCGGTAAATATATAAACGAATAAAAAGCAGTAGACGGAAGTATTCGCTAAAATGTTTGCATAGCAGCTCTCGTCCCAATGCATGTCTGTTGGGTGAGATACTATACCAAGCATTGAATGCTTGATATAGTATCTCACCAAAGAGAATGGTGCAGATCTAGTGTTGGTTATTTTTCACAGACGAATCTGTAAACCCTTGTAGAAATATTCCGTCATCTTGAGAGAGAGAACGTCATAATAAACATAATGATAAAGCTGTTAATGACAGAGACAATGATAATTGATATCTTTGCATCTGGCAGGAGCAGTAGCAGCATCAGAAGCAGCAATAGTAGCCCTAAAAACATTCCTCAACATTTGTTGCCGACACAAAAACAAAATTACCAGGATAACCGATTCGAAAATACCCTTTCGATTTTCGTCGCAACTTCCTCAACTCTTCAACTCTCGAGCGAGCTGCAAGCAAGACCGGTTTTTCCCGCCGTCTCATGGCCACCTCATGGCGTTGCCATCTTTTTATGAACTGTGTCAGTCAAGTGATTATTCGTGAACTTGGATTTTGGGCTGGTTTTCCTACAACGTACCTGTTTTTATTCATTTATTTATTGTTAAATAAGCATTCCAACCTTGGCTTCCCATTCGTAAATTCCAGGTGTAAACATGCATGCTAATGTCTGGTATCTGGATTGTCAGCGACTTCATAGTGCCAATTTCTTGTACCTAAATTGAGCGCTATCTGTCTGGATTTTTTTAAAGTTGCCAGTGAACTCTACAGATATACCTTTTAACTATATTTTCTAAATGCTTATTTCAAGCAACTGATGACTGAAATAACGGAAATTTTAGTTACGTACCAAGATATTAACTACACAAGTGAATATCCGCAATGATATACGCTGTTTCGATAAGAACAATCTTAAATATTACAGGTAAATGACAATCTGAATTTTTTTCAACTAATGTAAGTACTTAATTTAGCCTTTCGTCCTTTAAAATGACTTGCCAAGCAATAAACTCTTACAGTCATTGCTTATCTCTCAATTCTAATGCTTACTGTCTGATAATATCATTCGCGTATATTTTCTATAATTTATTCCGATAAATTTTTCGTCCTTTACCCCAAACATTCCGACGGTCTCCTTTACATCATCCTACAAACAAACGTACAACCGTTGAGAATAAGCTCGCATTCTTCCTCTTAAGCATCCTGCAAGCAAGAAAAGGACGAGAGAGAGAGAGAGAGAGAGAGAGAGAGAGAGAGAGAGAGAGAGAGAGAATGCGCTTAAGCTGATGCCCTCATGAAGAGGAGTTGCCGAATATATAATTTATCTGTGTTTTTTTCGGTGAAATTTAAGGTAGTCGACAGGTTATGATTTTTTCTTTGTTCATAGAAATGCCTGGTTTAGAAGCTTTATGGTATGTAACTCGCAATTTCTGTTCTAAAGCAAAAAGAACAACTGAACAAAAACATGACAATGAATTTTTGGATTATGCAACTCTAACGCCCGTGAGATGTATATTGATGAGAAAAGTAAAACTTGGGTCCTGAAATTCCTTAAGTTAAAATAGATATCAGAACATTTTTCTTGTATAAAGTAAGTGAACGTGGTCACGAATCATTCAGGCATATAATTGTTCCTGACTCAATATAACCATGAGCTGACAAAGTCGAAAGGTTACCAATGAGTATATAACTGATGTTGCAGGCTTATCTGCAGCACAGTCAGTATTGCAGCTCGAACACTATGAACTTCGAATCTTTCCTCCTGGTGGTGGTCTTGGTAGCAGGCCTCGGGAATGCTGATAAAGTTCCCGACTTCGTTATCAAAGGAAAGTGCCCCGTGATAGATGAACAGTCACTTTGGAACAAACAACTACCGCGCCTCTCGGAGGTTGTTACTTTATCAGGGTTTTCTGAAGTGTCTCTTCCTTCAAATGGAAGGAATTTGTGATTGAGATTAGTTTATATTTTCGGGAATTTAGACCTTAGCCATTCAAAATGGTTATTCGTGTATTATCAGACTGATTCATAGTGACATGCATACAAGTAAATCTGTGTGAGTTGGTGACGCAACAGCAGTTAACCAGATCAATTTCTTTTCCAAGTTTGGTGGCGTATGGTTCCAGCAAGCCATAACAACCAACCCGTATCAACTTCTAGACAAGTGTGCTCGGTTGCAGTATGATTTTGGTAAGTAAAGTCACAACCCATAACCTGACGCTGAGGATATTTGAGGCAAATTGAGAATTCATAGCCTTTAACTGTCACTGGAATCAATTCTCGATGCTGAATTCAATATTGCAATTAATATTTTAATTAACAAATACTGCAGGGAACTATATCTCTGTCGTTCATGAACCGTTGCCTTTTCCAGATGGAAAAGGTTTCGATGCCACGGCCACTGGCCTGACAGCCGAAGGAGGTCTGTTGAAGAGAAGAGGAAAGATCGTGCCCATGCCTCTAGGAGACCCTCATCTCATGGTCAACTTTGATAATTGTAATTTCAAGCAGTTTCTTTTTTTGTTGAGGGTGGGCGGGGGCTTGTTAGAGTGAATATTTGACAGTATGGTGAGCACTTCAAGTGACAGTGAATCATTTTCAATAAACAGAAAAGGACCCATAACTGATGATGCACTGATTTTCTTTCAGCGTTCCCAGCGCCTCTTTTGATCCTCGATACGGACTACGAAAACTACGCGTGTCTTTATTCATGCATGAATTACAATCACGACTACCATTCCGATTTCTCGTTCATCTTCACTCGCAGCGAGACGCCCTCCAAAAGTCACCTGAAGAAGTGTGAGAAAGTCTTCAGGAGCATTGGTGTAGACACCAGACGGTTTTTCAAGACTGTTCAGGGAAGTGTATGCTCTTACGATAAGCAAGTGACTCTGTGAAGTATCAGATGACAGCTTTACTTTATGTGAACATTTGTGTGGCTGTATAAAAATAAACTTAATATACCTTTACTATATTTAATAAATTTCCAATAAGTTATTTCTTGGTCATTAGGAGACACTGCTATCTTGCTATTAGGAAAGTGACTTAAGGCTATTGTTTAGCGTGGAGAAACAACCACTTTGTTTACTCTAACATCTGCGCACTCTCCCGCTCAGCAAAGACTTGGCACTAACTTTCCTAGCAGTTTTAACTGTATTTTCAAATGTGTAAGAATAAGTAATGATAGCAGTTTACACTGACTTTAAGAAGCGGCTACTGGGTGAATGAACGGCTTTAATGAAGTCAAAACAAAGTAAAGAATCTTACGACCGGATTGTAATATCCTGTATAAATGAGGCTGAGAGCTCAAAACCGATTAATTTGCTTCTGGAGAAGGGGAAACTTCTTTGCTGGGTTATGTCTCTGTGGGCGCAAATCAAAAATCTCCAACTGTTCTTTCTTGTTTTGTGAAAAGTTCAAATGTCTGCGTTTGTGTGTTTGCCAAATAGATGGATAGACAGACAGGCAGATAGATAGACAGATTGACAGAGTGCTGCTTTATTCCTGTTCTGAATGAAAAGAGAGATGGAAGATAAAGGCTTACGGCAACAAATAATAACAAAAGAAAGGCGTTATCCCTTGTAGAAATGATAGAGACAGGGTGTAGATTTAAAGGAAAGATGACAGGGAATGTCAATACCGGAAACAGGTAGAAAATTCCCAAGGTCCATCACTTTGCTAACAATATCAATTTATGAATTTGGAAAACTCAAATAACGGTTTTGTGAGATAATGGCAAATGCACACATACAGACACACACACACACACACACACACACACACACATATATATATATATATATATATATATATATATATATATATATATATATATATATATATATATATATATATATATATATATATATACTTTTTAATATGTCCTCCTTGGGATGAGGTCGGTGGCCTATGTCCTTTAATTATTTGGAGAAGCCAACTTGAACGTACTTTAGGTAAAGCAAGAGTATAGCCGGAGAATATACCTTAAATCTAATTCACTTAAAAGATTTGAACTGACTTGGTCTTGTACTAAAGGAATTAAAAAGTTCATGGTAGTGGGCTATTTAATGTGATGGTTAGGACCGCGCTCATACAAAGGCCTCAGAATAATTTAAATAAGTCTACGGTGTTCTCCCATGTCCGCACTGAGGTGCAATCTTCGTTCATGCTTCGGTTGCCCTGTGATTTTTCTTTTTAGACTATCTATGGCATTCA
Organism: Macrobrachium rosenbergii; assembly: GCF_040412425.1. Classification (NCBI taxonomy): domain Eukaryota; kingdom Metazoa; phylum Arthropoda; class Malacostraca; order Decapoda; family Palaemonidae; genus Macrobrachium; species Macrobrachium rosenbergii. The sequence goes on from NC_089782.1 coordinate 39,174,472, forward strand.
GGACCATGTAATCTCAAGCTTAAAACCGCAGGAATTATTATTCCAGAATCATTCTGGATCATTACTCGAGGATTATTCATCTCTGCACAAACGTCCAACGTTCATCCAAGCTGGTACGAGAGAACGCTCCAAGGTCAAAACTCCCTTGGGTATGTTACATGACTCGCCGAAGGTTGTCAGTTGGGAATAATCGTGTAGAGTTCACCGGGTGCAACAACAAACTACATTTAGTTAATTTTTTGTACCGAGGTTGCCAGTATCGCAAGGATACTGGACTGGAAACGTATAATAATGAAAAAACTTTATTATAACCATTACATTCACTTTAGTAATGACGATGATAAATATTATTATATACAGCGCCTATGTGAACAGAACTTTAATCACTTTCTTATTAAAATTTTGCATTGAATCATAAGCATTTATTTATTACCGTGCTGTTCTGTAAAGCTAACTTTGTAAATTACCAAACTTTTAGGATTGTTTAGTATAATAGTATTCCTCAACTGAACACTAACCTTTCGATATAATCATAGTTAAACGTTTGCAAAGTCCGTGTTTCATTACTCGCTTTCTGTCTTTTTCTCACCGATTCGATTTGCCACTTATGCGACGGTGATTTCAATGCCATGTAATGATCCCAACTCAGTTTCCGAGATAAGAAAATTGATTCAATACTAAGTCAGGTTGTAATTACTTATAAGGGAACTGGGAACATAAACTGTCGAACTAATATCAGTTAAGCGACGGTGATTTCAATGCCATGTATGATCCCAACTCATTCTCTCAGACAAGAAAACTGATTCAATACTAACTCAAGTTGTATTTACTTATAAGAGCTGGGAAACTAAAACTGCCGAACTAATATCAATTAAGTGACCGTTTTTTCAATGGCATGTAATGATCTAACCTCAGTCTCCGAGATAATAAAATTGATTCAATACCAAGTAAGGTTGTAATTACTTATAAGGGAACTGGGAAACTTAACCTTTCGAACTAATATAAGTTAAGTGACGATGTAATGATCTAACCTCAGTCTCCGAGATAAGAACATTGATTTAATACTAAGTCACGTTGTAATTAATTATAAGGGAACTCGGAAACTTAAACTGTCGAACTAATATAAGTTAAGTGTCGGTGATTTCAATGCTAAGTAATGATCCCGGTCTAATGTCAAGGGGAAAAAAGAACGAGAAAAGAACCAGGATCTAAAATCTATATTCTTCCATTTGATAAATGTTTGACTTCCAATGCTGCGTATCAAGAGAGAGAGAGAGAGAGAGAGAGAGAGAGAGAGAGAGAGAGAGAGAGAGAGAGAGAGAGAGAGAGAGGAGTGGGTCAGAGAGTGGGCAGTGGGTGTTTTGGTGGCTGAGGTAAGTATTGAACGTTAGCGTAACAGGAAAACCTAATCTAAAATGTGAGGAGATTTTGAGAGAATCTTTCCTGTAACAGGCCAAAGTGATGGTTGTCTGAACCAGTTCGGTATTTAACTTCAACCGGCTTGTCAAGAAAAAAGCACACGTCTCACACTTAGCACAAAATATAAGATTGTGACCAGTAATATGGTGGCTGTGGCACACGCTCCCAGTGAGACTGCAATTTGATTATTTTTTGACAACTTAATCTTTTTACTAGCATGAGCAGTTGACTTGATACTGTTCAACAAGAATCTGTGATTTACAAATAATTTTTGCTAGTTTCTGCAGTTGAAAAGATTTGAATATAAATGGTTAAAATTTTTGTTGTTGTTTATCACGCTCTCTCATTCATCACTATATATATATATATATATATATATATATATATATATATATATATATATATATATATATATATATACATATATATATGTATATATATATATATAATGTGTTTTACTGAAATACTACAGTAAAATATGAAGATAAGAAGGCCCATAAAACACTATTTGAACGTTGCAACTATATATTTCGGGCACTCCTATATATGCTTTGTATATATACCCTTGTAATATTTCATCTGTCCATATTTTTCCAGTGATCAGGGGCACAGAAGGAACTGCCCGAAATATATGGTTGCAACATTCAAATAGTGTTTTATGGGCCTTCTTATCTTCATATATATATAAATATATAAATATATATATATATATATATATATATATATATATATATATATATATATATATATATATATAATATATATATATATATATATATATATATATATATATATATATATATATATATATATATATATAATGTATAGTTAGGCCATGGGTTCTTTCCAATCGTGTTTTACCTCTCTGCACCCTGCTAAAAATACTTTGCTTATTAATAAACCTTATTAATGATATGGCGATGGGAAAACCCATCACCATATCATTAAAATGAAATAACACATAACCATTCACAAATAGTATAACAACCCAAAAATAACAGAATTATAACAATATTATGACAACCAACTCGGGTACTTACAATGTTTACCACACTCCCTGAAGTAACTACCCCTGTAAACACAGACCAGTGAATCTAACTGTACAAGGTTTCTACTTGCGAAGTTAACTGAAAAAAGGATACTAAACTCCAAAGTGGAGGAGGCGAAACTTGTATTGAAAAAAACAAAAAGCACCCTTGCCACCAGAGGTCTTACAAAGAAACTTTACATTACAAAAAACTTAGAATTGCAGTTATTACAACTGATAATTATAATACATTTACAAACAATACTTTACATACCAGTATGCACAAACACACATACACACACATACACATACACACACACATGTATATATATATATATATATATATATATATATATATATATATATATATATATATATATATATATATATATATATAAACATCACAATTTAGTCATTTGATGATACCACAGAATGGCGAAAACTGAAGTTGCAGTAAAGGCAATGAATAGAAGGATGAATTACCTGTTTTCAACCACAAACTGAAACATGGAAATAAAAAAAAAAAAAAACTCCGTAGATTCCAGCAACAAAGTTACAAATGTTGTCAAACACTTATCTATAAATATATATTAAACACTTATATATATATATATATATATATATATATATATATATATATATATATATATATATATATATATATATATATATATATATAAATATAATATATCCATGTATATATGTATATTTATATGAATATATATATTCTGTGGTATTATCAAGTGACTAAATTGTGATGTTTACAATATAATATTCTAAATGATGACTGACCCTATGACTAAACAGACAGAGTTTGGTTGAAAGTGGGAATAAAGGAAGAATCACATTTAAGCAACGAACATTTCTGTGCATGTGCTTATAGTTGTGCAATGCCGAATAAATACATTATATACACACACACACATATATATATACACATATATACATATATATATATATATATATATATATATATATATATATATATATATATATATATAAAATGTGTGTGTGTGTGTGTGTGTGTGTGTGTGTGAAAATAAGTGTGTAAAATAGTGGATATAAAGTTACCCAATTTTCTATGCCTGCAAGACATCGTGCAGTATTAAACTGATATGGGTAACCATATGAATTTGTTTGCGTAGTGAATGATTGTATGAAGACAGTATATCATCTCGTATTAAGTCAGCATTACACGTACAGTTATCTGTACTCGACGTCAAGGATAATTGTTAATGCTTCGTTATTTCTTCAACAAGCCTTTGCCCAAGGGAACGGAGTTAAAAAGAAGACTAAGGTTTTGCATGCCTTGGCTCAGGGTTCTCGTCTAGATGAATGGGCGTGGCGAATCAAGGCTCGGGAAGGGGGCTCGGGATCATCTGGTTATATCTCACTCGCACACACTTCTCTCTCTTCTCTCTCTCTCTCTCTCTCTCTCTCTCTCTCTCTCTCTCTCTCTCTGGGAGGATGGGTGTGTGGTTTGGCTCATCTGTATGTTTAGAGTTGGATACGCGCAACGTCGGCTATAAGAAGGCGATCTTATTTGATTTCACCGTGGAGGTGCTTTCAAACGACTCTTGTAGAGATGTTTGTAAGTCATGGATGTCAATGAATTGTTGGTCTATGGCCCTTACGTTTCTATGGACTAACGTGAGGTTTCATTTCGGCGAACAGGACGACACTTCAGTCATTAAATGAAAGGGGAGTGTCCTTAGATTCTACTGAAAATACCAGTCTATAGCAAATTTTTAAGTTACCAGATTGTAAATAAAAATACACTAACCTCAAAATCTCTTACAATCTGTTGTAATGATGAATCAACGAAAGTTATTGATGTTTCAGTTTTGAAAACAACTTTTGCAGCAAGCAAATTTTATTTTACCCTGAACCCCGTATCGACAATTCAAACGACTTCCAGGTTATACATGAAGGTATGGTATCTTGTTGCTATTAAAACATCCAAGGTATTTAATTCACTGAACGGGCATATCTCAGTTGTTTGGTGCTCACTGACCTAAACTTCACCACAGATGGCTTGGTAGCTTGAGGATCGTCATATACCACCGATATGAGATAAAACCTTGAAAGTCAGGGCTGGAATTTGGGAGTCGTCTTATCTAAAAGCCGCCTTTTCCGTCGAAACGTACGATACAAGTCAGTTTATATTAGCAATTTGCAGCTATGAAACAACTCTAAAAAGACACTTTACTTTAGTATATTGGCCAAAATTCTAACGACCAAATTTCCAACAACCTATGTCTTGCATGAAGATTTCGTTTCACTCATGATTTACGTGACTTTTTATTTAAAATATTCTTTACCAAATGAATACTGCACATGTACTCAAATTTTTAAGTTTTTCGGTCATAATCTATCTTGTTCCTAAAATAGTCTGCTCCTATATATCTCTAAATCAGTTTTCGTTACTATACTGTAATTTAATCCCTTCCCGCAGATTGTTTTGGTCTTGACGTAAAATACATCTTGTATAATTTATGAAGTTTTACTTACACTTTTGGTCTGTGTTAGGAAATTGTCCTATAAAATATTTCAACTTTTTCGTCTTCAATGCTTAAAAATTTGCAATGAGACTTTGCTTCCATGAGATTTGTTCTGGAAATAAAAGTATTGAATAAAAGAATCTGTTAAATGTCTTTTTTATTAATCGAATATAGAAAATATTCATGGAAAAACATCTATTACATAACAATGTAATATAATACCGGTGTTAACCTTAACCTATCTACAATATATCATGGTGATCTAAAGCTCGTCATGAACATATCTCTTCAGTTCTTCATAGTCGCAATCATTTCCTTGTTCAGTCTTAATCAGTCTATTGGAGTCAACTCCAATGCTGTCGAAGGCTGCTCTGCATTTATCGATGTACTTGTCGTAGGCCTCGGGAGCTCGGGAGAAGAAGAAGGAGAAGTCAGAGTGATGATCGTAGTTGTAATCTATGCAGGAGTACAAGCAGGCATAGTTGTTGTAGTCGGTGTCGAGGATTATCAAGGGCGCTGGGAAGGCTGTTGGAGAGATAAAAGAATGTCAATTAGTTGATCTGTACCCAAGCAACATTCTTCAGATATTTAGAAGCTGCTATAAAGCGTTACCAAAACAAAGATACAGTAGGACGGAACGACTGAGACTCACAATTCTCGAGGTTGATCATGAGATGGGGGTCTCCGAGGGGCATCGGCTCGATCTTTCCGACTCTCTTCAGCTTGCTTCCTTCAGGGGTGATGCCGACGCCCTTAACGTCGAATCCTTTGCCATCTGAAAAACAGATCGTTATGAAAACGGACGAAATATATTACGATAAAATGATGGTAAGTCTGAAATGCTTTATATGCAACGGGAGGTCATACAGTGTCATGGACGCTTATGGAACAGACCTTTACTATAAATTTCTCACGAACATACAAGCTTAAATGTGCATATATACATACATTCGGGCTTTACTTACTGAAATCATACTGGATCCGCACACACTCCTTCAGAAGCTGATACGGGTTTGTTGAGATCGCCTGCTGATACCAAACGCCTCCAAACTGGAAAAAAAAGACGAATGTTAGAGTCATTATGTGCAGAGTCGTTACGTGCAAGTGATGCAAGTATTCTCAATATTCATCTCATCTTTGCCATTTGTTGTTTGATGGATGACCCATGGAATAACGTTCTTTTCGCGACTACCTTATAGTGATTAGGCAACTGTTCTCTCCATAATTTGTGTTCGTCAATCGCGGGACATTTTCCCTTGATAACAAAGTCTGGGACGACATCAGCAACAACGGCCGTCAGAGAAACCAGCAGGAGAATCTTAGGGAGCATCTTGCACTGAACGAAAACAGCGATATTGATGATGTTGGCAGAAGCCTTGGCTTTTATACCTGTTCCTTCGATGCCGGCGACAGAAGTTATCACTGAGGCTTATGTAGGGACCCTCTCTGTGTGTCTCAGGAGCCCTGAAGACCACCAATGTACATTGCGATGCTCAATAATCATCATTTTCTTTTAAGGTATAATGTTAATTTAGTATTATAAGGTAAGGGAATGAATATTAGACATATCTATTTAAAGAACCATTTAGTATCTGGCACATTTGCGAAAAAGCCACCTCATTTACATTACGAAAATCAGTTGTTTTACGTTAGGACAATCAAAGGTAGAAGAACGAATTTTTTAACATACCTACGCGAAATGTCGACCATTTTCCCTAACGAAGTAGAATAAAAATTCCATCAAAGCTCCACAAAAAAATGATAAAATCGGCGGAAATGCACTACTTTACCTTAACAAGCTCCGCCCACAGGATAAAAACCGGTATTCATTCACCTTCGATCTTAAAAGCAAGGCGCAAGCACCGCTTCCAACACAGCTTGGTGAGACGCACAAACATCAATT
>NC_089782.1:39186321-39263821 GCF_040412425.1 Macrobrachium rosenbergii
CACCTGTAGCACAACTTGGCAGCTCTTTCAAAAAATTACACATCTATCGGTCTCAACGAATGATTCAGTAACTATATTGATAACCTATACATACGTAATGATGTACAATTTACGTAAAATGAAAGTGGCAAAAAAAAAAAAATGAAAAGCAACACATTAATACACGAATTAATTGAAGAATCATGAAAAGCAACTTACCGCCAGTAAGCCCCGCCCACAAACGCACCACAGCGCAGGGACAGCAAGCATAAAAGCGAGTAACGAGAAGGCCTTCAAGCACAGTTTGGCGCAAGAGCACAAGCAGATGAAATCGAAGATGCTTCGCCTCGTCCTCTTAGTCTTTGGGATCGTAGGATGTGTTATCTGCGAGGATACCCCGGATATTCCTGCTTTCTTGGAGAAAGGAAACTGCGCCAGAGTCGGCACCTTTCAAAAATTCGATTTGAGACGGGTACGTATTCATGCTACTTATCATTGCAATGTTTCATTTTATAATCTATATGAATATCTAGCTGTCTATCTGTCTATCTATATATATACATATAAATATGTATATATATATATATATATATATATATATATATATATATATATATATATATATATATATATATATATATATATATATATATATTGTATATATGTACAATACATTAATGAACATAAAAGGTCATTCTAGCCATTCCTGCAACTAAGTATTTCTTATATATTCAAATGTACCTACGTAATCAATTGGAACATTATGTCTGTAATGTAATTTGGCATGTGCATTTATGATATCATGTGGTCTTAGGGAAAAGCATGAGGGTAGATTAATAGTATCTCTCATCAATTCCAGTACAGCGGACGATGGTACCAGACTGACGTCATCGAAATCCCCTACCAGCCTTATACCAAATGCATCAATTCCTTCTATGATTATTCGGAACCCATGTATGGATTCAACGTCAGGACGGCAGGATTGAGCCCTGAGGGCGAACACCTGAAGTTGGAAGGAAAAATCTACCCAACTGAGAAGTTCCCCGCAAGTCACATGTTAATTGACTTCCCTACAGGTGAGATGTTGAAATTTCTTTCATTAATGAAAATTAGTCTGTTGATCTGTATGTGACATTTATTGCTGTATATTTCTATGAAGCTCTCTTGTGGATATTAACAAGCCCGTTACTCTGTTTTGCAGTCATGGGCTACCCTTACGAAATCATCGACACCGACTACGACTCCTACTCCTGCGTGTACTCCTGCGTCGACTGGAACGCCTACAAGACGGAGTTCGCCTTCGTCTTCTCAAGGACGCCTGAGAACAATGGACTTGCCACTGCCAAGTGCAAGTCCATCTTTGCAAAGCACGGAATCGACTTCTCGAAATTCGTCAAAGTGCCTCACACGGAAGATTGCGTCTACAGAGCCTAGATTTCTCTGAGTAGGACACAGATCACCTCATGCATTCACAGACATTCAGTTATTGTTGTCCATGAGGGCACACGCATGTTCCATACTTTTCTGATTATGAACTGAGATCAGGAAATTACAAATAAATGTGGTTTAATATTAGGCTTGTATCTATCTATAACCTCTGTGGTTAATAAAATGCTCAGAAAAGAAAGGTTGCAAGCAATACTCGAACCGTACTAAAATGTCAATGAACAGATGAAAAAAGAAATATTCAACTAATATAAGTAAAAATTTATAAACACTTACTGCTTATGTTTATGCCTATGAGGAATGGTGAAATAGGCGTGAGGCCCAGGGCCGTCATTTGAATGGGGTGTGGGGTGGGGGGCGCTTGGCCTCACAATACACTGATGGCGCCCCCAAAGACTTGGTTTGCCCCTAGCCTTTGAAATAATAATAATAATATTAATAATATGTGGGTGGGTGTAGCACTCCTGTTTGCTGCTTTATTAACTCAATACATCTCTTATATGACTTGTAAAACCTCCAAAATGCGCACAAATTTCCAAAAATTTCTCAGGGGCCTGCAGCGGCCCCCTACCCCCAGCTGATAGGGCCTGCTTTGCTCGCCACCCTACCCATCCCATAAGTTCTAAACCTTTGCCCAACGCCACCCCCTCCCACCCCAAGAAAAATCTTAAATGACGCCACTGTGTCAGTTTCAGAAGTATTCTTCTCACCGCTGGATTGTAGATGAGTCTCCCCTACCCCTACGTCATAGGGCTCGCTTTGCTCGCCACCCTACCCATACCCTAAGTTCTAAACCTTTGCCCCCCGCAAGAAAAATCTGAAATGACACCGCTGCTGCGGCGGGTCATCTTAATTTTTCTTTGAAATGAAGATGTTAAGTAGACTGGAATGTAAGCTACATGCGAGAAAAAAAATTAGTTTAGGTGGTTTACTGTGATAAAATTGCAAGTTTATCCAAGAGCATGATATGGACTGCTTATGACAAATTTATTTGAGATAATTACGTGCATATAATATCCCAGATAACATTCTTCACAGAAGATGACCAAGGTCTTAACTGTTTTTTGAAGTCCTTCGTTGAATCCACAGACATCCTTAAAATCACCGGCTGATGTAGTCATGGCTTCATTGGACGCTCACAGACTGTTTGACAATGTTTCATTCAGGAGCCCATTGAGAACAGCTTAGATAAAATATACACAACACGCATGGATTCCCTCCCAATACCAGATAATCTGCCGAAGGAAAGGCAGATGACATGTACAATGGAGGCCCCTCTCCACCCTCGGACGGGGGCGGGGGTGTGGGTGTTACTTTTACCACTGGTGGTTGGTGTGGTAATGGGATCACCCCTTAGGGTCGGCTCTCTTTGCTAAGTTGTATATGGCTGCTGTAGAAGACAGGACCTTCTCAGTTACAAAACGCCAAGAAGTCGAATGTACAGTATAAATAACAGATATCTTTCCTTGATATCCTCGTTGGAAGCAAAGCGTATCATCTTACATCCATCTACAGAAGAGGTACAAATGTGGGCCGCTGCCTTAATACAAATGAAGGGTGTCTAGATTCATACAGATTTCTATCATCGGTGCCTACATCAGAAGGGATTGGTCACATTTTTCTACCTGTAAATTATACAGGCATTTTATCCCTACAAACACCAATATTTATCATCTTGGAGACTCGGATTTAAATAAACTTTCACGTAATGGTAACAGTTTACATGTAAATGTTACTTGTAAATACACCATTCTATGATTTTTTTATTTGTTGGGTTTACTTCAACGGTTCCTAATATTTGGAAATTGAGAGACGTGGTCTTAAATTAGAGAATTAATTGTACATAAAATTCTATTTCCCAGAATAAAACCAAGAAATATCTTTTTACAAAGATTTTGCGAGTTCAAAAGTGGCCTTGTCTACTATATAAGAGTTAAAGATATTTCAGGAAATGAAATTCGGTAATATTTCAAAACACTAATCACACGAGATCAAGTCAAGTAACAGTGAACAGTAGTTAAAGAATTAGATCATGCAAAATTTGACAGACAATAAAACGTCAGTAAGGGAAAGTTACGTACTACCGCAAGAGAAAATGGTTTTGAATAAAATAGAAATTAATTATTGTTTTGGTGTTTATTAAGTCACTAGGTTATTAAACATTACAAAATGATTGAAAGAATATTGAAATATCGTATGACTGTGGCATGGAATTGAATAAGAAATCATAGTTTATCTTCTTCTAAAGTTCGTCTTTGATCATTTGGTCATAATCGCAGCCTCTGCCTTGCTCGGTCTTGATTAATCTGTTGGAATCGACTCCTATGCTGTCGAAGGCTGCTCTGCATTTGTCGATGTACTTGTCGTAGGCCTCGGGAGCTCGGGAGAAGAAGAAGGCGAAGTCTGAGTGATAGCCGTAGTTGTATTCCATGCAGGAGTACATGCAGGCGTAGTTGTTGTAGTCGGTGTCGAGGATTACGAGTGGCGCTGGGAAGGCTGTTGAAGAAAAAGAATAACAATCAATGAGTGTTAGGTGTAGTTGTGTTCTCTAAAGAAGCTTTTTTTTTGAGTAGCATTCATTATTACATTTAGTAACAAAAGCAGAGAAAAGGGTGTGAAACTCACAGTTTTCGAGGTTGATCATGAGATGAGGGTCTCCGAGGGGCATGGGGGCGAGGACGCCCTTTCTCTTGAGCTGCGCTCCTTCGGGAGTTATACCAACAGCCTTGACGTCGAAGCCTTTACCGTCTGAAGGGTAGAAAAGATATATTATGAAATTTGTATCCAAGGAGAAGCACGAACAGTGAGGGTAAATCACACTTGATAACACAAAGAGAACTTGAAATAACAAATGCCTAACTTACTGTAATCATACTGGATCCGGACACACTTCTTCAGCAGTTGATACGGGTTCGTTGAGATTGCTTGTTGATACCAGACTCCCCCAAACTACAAGAATAGGGAAACAGAATATTTATTTGAATTTTTACTGCAAGCTTTCAAAGAAATAAGGCAGTATTAAAAAGTCTTAAAATTCACTGGGCAATTATTGATCACAGTCACACTTACGCTTGAATGCCTCGGCAGCTGTTGTTGCCAAAGTCTTTGCTCGTCGACCGCTGGACATTTGCCTTTGATGACGAAATCGGGGACTTCGTCAGCGACCACGGCTGCAACAGCCACCACCAGGAGGAGGATCTTTGAGAACATCTTGCACCGAAGACGATCAGCTATGCAGTGCAGTCAGACACCAACGGGTTCTTTTATATCTATTTTCGGAGAACGAGGAAGCAGTTATCAGTGAGTTTAATGCAGGAGGATGCAAGATCTGCTTATCTACGTGCGGAATAATTTTAAAGAGATTTGTAATGCAAAAAATACTTTATATCATAATTTAATATTTCACTTCTATTGATATATGGTAAAAATGGTATGAAATCCATTGTAAACCTCCTCTAGTATGCCTAACAGAACTTAGAAATTATTTACCTGCAGCACAACTTGGCATCTCTTGCAAAGCGTATATTCTTGTTATTCCTAATGAAATATACAATAAAGACATACATAACGCTTATGCATACATGACGAAATGAAATTTAAGGAGTGTTAAACTCGCAAAAAATGTAAAAGCAACTATTTGATTTAAGAATTAAATGAAGATTCCTGAAAAGCAGGAGCCCCGCCCACAAACGTACCCTACTACGCAGGCATAGCAGGCATAAAAGCGCGTGATAGGAAGACCTCCAAGCATAGTTCGTCGCGGGAGCACAAGCAGACCAAATCGAAGATGCTTCGTTTCGCCCTCTTAGTCTTTGGGATCGTAGGATCTGTCGTGTGCGAGGATACCCCGGATATTCCTGCCTTCTTGGAGAAAGGAAACTGCGCCAGGGTTGGCACCTTTCAAAAATTCGATTTAAGAAGGGTAAGAATTTCTGTTGCTTATCACTGAAGTGTTTCACCTCATTGACAGCATCAGCAGTCAGTTATGAAGACATTCAGTCCTGTATGCTTTTGATGATAGTTGGTGCATGAATATATGATGGCGCTAGGGAAAAGTATTTTAATTAAACTCATAGCCCCTAATTTTAACTCCAGTACAGTGGACGCTGGTACCAGACTGACGTCATCGAAATCCCCTACCAGCCTTATACCAAATGCATCAATTCCTTCTATGATTACTCGGAACCCGTGTTTGGATTCAACGTCAGGACGGCAGGACTGAGCCCTGAGGGCGAACACCTGAAGTTGGAAGGAAAAATCTACCCAACTGAGAAGTTCCCCGCAAGTCACATGTTAATTGATTTCCCTACAGGTGAGATGTTGTTTCACTTTCTTTCCTTCATTTAATCTGTTTGTCTCTATAAAACATTTATTGCTGTATGTTTCTATGAAGCTCTTTTGTGGATATTAACAAGTCTGTTACTCTATTTTACAGTCATGGGTTACCCTTACGAAATCATTGACACCGACTATGATACCTACTCTTGCGTGTACTCCTGCGTCGACTGGAACGCCTACAAGACAGAGTTCGCCTTCGTCTTCTCAAGGACTCCTGAGAACAATGGACTTGCCACTGCCAAGTGCAAGTCCATCTTTGCAAAGCACGGAATCGACTTCTCGAAATTCGTCAAAGTCCCTCACACGGATGATTGCGTCTACAGAGCCTAGATTTCTTTGAGTAGGACACAGATCACCTCACGCATTCACAGACATTCAGTTATTGTTGTCCATGAGGGCACACGCATGTTCCATACTTTTCTGATTATGAACTGAGATCAGGAAATTACAAATAAATGTGATTTCATATTAGGCTTGTATCCATCTATAACCTCTGTGGTTAATAAAATGCTCAGAAAAGAAAGATTGCAAGCAGTACTTGAATCGTAATAAAATGTCAATGAACAGATAAAAAAAAGAAACATTCATCTAATATAAACAAAAATATATAAACACTTACTGCTTATGTTTATGCCTATGAAGAATAGTAAAATAAGTGCGAGTCATCTGTTTTTTTTCTCTGAACAAAAGATATTAAGTATATTGGATTGTAAGTTACATGCGAAAAAAAAATAGTTCAGATGGCTTCTGTAATAAAATTGCAATTTTATCCTAGAGCATGATATGGACTGTTTATAACGAATTTATGTGAGATAATTACGTGCATATAATATCCCAGTTAACATTCTTCATATGGAGGATGACCAAGGTCTTAAAATCACCGAACCTGATGTAGTCATGGCTTCACTGGAAACTTACAGACTGTTTCCCAAGGCTTTATTCAGAAGACCATTGAGAACAGCTTACATAAAGCATACACAATATGCATGGATTCCCTCCCAATACCAGATAATCTGCCGAAGGAAAGGCAAATGACATGTACAATGGAGGCCCCTCTCCACTCTCGGACGGGGGCGGGGGTGTGGGTGTTACTTTTACCACTGGTGGTTGGTGCGGTAATGGGATCAAGTAAGTATAGCTTAGTTTTACCAGACCGCAGCTCTACCGACTCACCCAACGAAGAGCTAAAACACCCCATAGAGTTGGCTCTCTTTGCTGATATGTATATGGCTGCTGTAGAAGACAGGACCTTCTCAGTTACAAAACGCCAAGAAGTCGAATATACAGTATAAATAATAGATATCTTTCCTTGATATCCTCGTTGGAAGCGAAGCCCTATCATTTTACATCCATCTACAGAAGAGGTACAAATGTGGGCCGATGCCTTAATACAAATGAAGGTGTCTAGATTCATACAGATTTCTATCATCGGTGCCTACATCAGAAGGGATTGGTTACATTTTTCTACCTGTAAATTATACAGGCATTTTTTCCCTACAAACACCAATATTTATCATCTTGAAGACTCGGATTTAAATAAACTTTCACGTAATGATAGCAGTTCATATGTAAGTGTTACTTGTAAATACACCATTCTATGATTTTTTTATTTGTTGGGTTTACTTCAACGGTTCCTAATATGTGGAAATTGAGAGACATAGTCTTAGATTAGAGAATTGATTGTACATAAAATTCTATTTCCCAGAATAAAACCAAGAAATATCTTTTTATAAAAATTTTGGGAGCTCAAAAGTGGCCTTGTCTACTATATAAGAGTTAAAGATATTTCAGGAAATGAAATTCGGTAATATTTCAAAACACTAATCACACGAGATCAAGTCAAGTAACAGTGAACAGTAGTTAAAGAATTAGATCATGCAAAATTTGACAGACGATGAAAGGTCAATAGGGGAAAGTTACATATTACTGCATAAGAAAATGGCTTTAAATAAAATAGAACTGAATTATTGTTTTAGTGTTTATTAAGTCACTAGACCATTAAACATTACAAAATGATGGAAAGAATACTGAAGCATCGTATGACTGTGGCATGGAATTGAAAAAGAAATCATAGTTTATCTTCTTCTAAAGTTCGTCTTTGATCATTTGGTCATAATCGCAGCCTCTGCCTTGTTCGGTCTTGATTAATCTGTTGGAATCGACTCCTATGCTGTCGAAGGCTGCTCTGCACTTGGCGATGTACTTGTCGTAGGACTCGGGAGCTCGGGAGAAGAAGAAGGCGAAGTCTGAGTGATAGCCGTAGTTGTATTCCATGCAGGAGTACATGCAGGCGTAGTTGTTGTAGTCGGTGTCGAGGATTACGAGTGGCGCTGGGAAGGCTGTTGAAGAAAAAGAATAACAATCGATGAGTGTTAGGTGTAGCTGTGTTCTCTAAAGAAGCTTTTCTTTTGAATAGCATTCATTATTTCATTTAGTGACAAAAGCAGAGAAAAAGGTGTGAAACTCACAGTTTTCGAGGTTGATCATGAGATGAGGGTCTCCGAGGGGCATGGGGGCGAGGACGCCCTTTCTCTTGAGCTGGGCTCCTTCGGGAGTTATACCAACAGTCTTGATGTCGAAGCCTTTACCGTCTGAAGGGTAGAAAAGATATATTATGAAATTTGTATCCAAGGAGAAGCACGAACAGTGAGGGTAAATCACACTTGATAATACAAAGAGAACTTGAAAGAACAAATGCCTAACTCACTGTAATCATACTGGATCCGGACACACTTCTTCAGCAGCTGATACGGGTTCGTTGAGATTGCTTGTTGATACCAGACTCCCCCAAACTACAAGAATAGGGAAACAGAATATTTATTTGAATTTTTATTGCAATCTTTCAAAGAAATGAGGCAATACTAAAAAGTCTTAAAATTCACTGGGCAATTATTGATCACAGTCACACTTACGCTTGAATGCCTTGGCAGCTGTTGTTGCCAAAGTCTTTGCTCGTCGACCGCTGGACATTTGCCTTTGATGACGAAATCGGGGACTTCGTCGGCAACCACGGCTGCGACAGCCACCACCAGCAGGAGGATCTTTGAGAACATCTTGCACCGAAGACGATCAGCTATGCAGTGCAGTCAGACATCAACGGGTTCTTATATACCTATTTTCTGAGGACGAAGAAGCAGTTATCAGTGAGTTTAATACAGGAGGATGCAAGAGCTACTTATCTATGTGCGGAAAGAGTTTAAAGAGATTTATAATGCAACAAATATTTATAACGTAATTCAATATTTCTTTTCTATTGATACATAGTCAAAATGGTATGGAATCCATTGTAAACTCCTTCTAGTATACCTAACAGAACTTAGAAATTATTTACTTGCAGCACAACTTGGCATCTCTTCCAAAGCTTATATCTTATTGTTCCTAATGAAATATACAATACAGACATGCATAACACTTATGTATACATGACGTAATACATTTTAAGGAGTGTTAAACTCGCAAAAAAATTTAAAAGCAATTATTTAATTTAAGAGTTAAATGAAGAATCCTGAAAAGCAACTCAACGTTCAGGAGCCCCGCCCACAAACCCCCTCCACTACGCAGGCATAGCAGGCATAAAAGCGCGTGACAGAAAGACCTTCAAGCACAGTTCGTCGCGGGAGCACAAGCAAACCAAATCGAAGATGCTTCGTTTCGCCCTCTTAGTCTTTGGGATCGTTGGATCTGTCGTGTGCGAGGATACCCCGGATATTCCTGCCTTCTTGGAGAAAGGAAACTGCGCCAGGGTTGGCACCTTTCAAAAATTCGATTTAAGAAGGGTAAGAATTTCTGTTGCTTATCATTGAAGTGTTTCATATTTACATTAAATATGTAGCATCATCAGCGAGTTATGAAGACATTCAGTACTGTATGCGTTTGATGATAGTTGGTGCATGAATATAATATATGATGGCGCTAGGAAAATATTTTAATTAAACTCATAGCCCCTAATTTTAACCCTCTCATTCAGTACAGTGGACGCTGGTACCAGACTGATATCATCGGAAATCCCCTACCAGCCTTATACCAAATGCATCAATTCCTTCTATGATTACTCCGGAACCCGTGTTTGGATTCAACGTCAGGACGGCAGGATTGAGCCCTGAGGGGCGAACACCTGAAGTTGGAAGGAAAAAATCTACCCAACTGAGAAGTTCCCCACAAGTCACATGTTAATTGATTTCCCTACAGGTGAGATGTTGTTTCACTTTCTTTCCTTCATTTAATCTGTTTGTCTCTATAAAACATTTATTGCTGTATATTTCTATGAAGCTCTTTTGTGGATATTATGTTACAAGTATGTTATTTTTTTTACAGTCATGGGTTACCCTTACGAAATCATCGACACCGACTACGATACCTACTCTTGCGTGTACTCCTGCGTCGACTGGAACGCCTACAAGACGGAGTTCGCCTTCGTCTTCTCAAGGACGCCTGAGAACAATGGACTTGCCACTGCCAAGTGCAAGTCCATCTTTGCAAAGCACGGAATCGACTTCTCGAAATTCGTCAAAGTTCCTCACACGGAAGATTGCGTCTACAGAGCCTAGATTTCTTTGAGTAGGACACAGATCACCTAATACATCCATAGACATTTAATTTTCGGTACCATTGTGGGCACCCGCATGTTTCTTACTGTTCTGTTTATGAGCTGAGATCAGTCTGATAAATTTCATAAATGTGATTTTAATATCACATTTTTATTTATAACCTGTATGATTAAATAAAATGCTCAAAAAGAAACTGATTGGTCAAGATGTACTCAACTCAAAAGACAGATGCAATAAAAAAAAGATTCAGAATATAAGTAAAAATATAAACACTTACTGCTTATGTTTATGCCTGTGAAGAACAGTGAATTGGTGCGACTCATCTTTTTTCTTCCTCTGAAATAAAAAAAGCATTTAGCAGATTGTTATTCAAGATTAGTTGAAGAAAAAATGTAAATCCGGTGGCTTGCTGATATTAATATTTCAGTTTGTCCAGGTGTATAGAATGGACAGCAAATAATTAATTTGCTTCAGTAAAATGATATGGAAGTAAACTTTATATATGAGTATATGTAAATATATATATATATATATAATATATATATATATATATATATATCATATATTTTTCTCACCGCTGATTTATATACAATCATGAACCCTACATATGCTCGTTTGCTATCCAATTCACGCTACCTAAGTTCTAAGACTGTTCCCGATGAAATTATCACCGAGCTGCATGTCAGAATTTTTATAAGTGATAGATGGATTATACATACATGCATCCCTCGACACGACACTTTAGGTGGTTTACTCAGTCATCTGTCAAACCACTGAGCCAAATGGACTGCTTTATAAATTAATGCCGAGTGTGCTGTACTTAATTACCCGTCCAGAGCGGGAAATGTACTTTTTAGCCCTCAGCTTTAACCACACTCCTTAAAATGATAGCTCATGGTTCGTTTGGGACACGCAGCTCTTAATATGAAATTTTTATCATTGAACATATCCAGACCCCATCATGATCACGCTTAGACAAATGTCGTTTAATTAACACGCTACTCCCTCCCAATATCCCCAGAAGGAATTATCACAATAGAATTTTTATACGTGGATGATAGTACTGCACTGGTTTGATCCAATGGGACACTTCTTGCTTTCCAACAACTCCAGTCGACGGTCAGTGGTTTGACCGTGACTGGACCTTCTCAGGACCCGGAATACTGATCCATTTATCTGTAAAAATTCTCCTTTGGTGATAATTCCCCATCCTTTATTCCCTCGTTGTGAATTGATAAAGCTTGTAAATAGATACATCCATTAGATATGAAACTGGTAAAAAGGGCTGTCAGATAATATTTCATTAATAATGAGTTGATGTTCCCTAGCTTTGACAATGAGCTATCATCAAAATACAAGCACCAGGCTATGGGACTATGTGGATCTCAAGTCAGCAAAATTTTCAGTATATTTTATACCTTTATGGCACTGTATGGTATAACAGCATAACACTCCTTGTTGAAAGATAATCCCAGACGGAATAATGCGGTTTAAATGATCATTTATAACTTAAAAATTACCATTATTTTTTTTATTTGTTAAACGGTTACAATCCAAACCTTTCTCATAATTATCATTAAACAAATTTTACTAGTTTAATGATCTTAAATTAGACAATTAATTGTACATATTGTGTTCTATTTCCCATAATATAATTGTTAGAAATATCTTTTACAAATATTAAATTTTTGTGATAAGAGTAATTTTATATATACTATATAAAACCAGCATAAATATATTTCTGTAAAGGTCCCTCACATATTTCAAAACACTAATTTTCGTACGTTCAAGACTTTACGTAACAAAATGAACAAGTTAAAAAACTAGATTCATACAAAAACCATGCAATGAACGTTTATAAAGGTCATATAGGGATCTTTAAAACACAAGTACATAAAGAAAATTATTTAACATAAATTTAATACATAATTATTGTATTCGTTGTGTTTATTATATAAAAATATAGGAAAGGTTATAAAATGATGTGATTCAAACAGGTAAAATAAGCATCTTTTGTATTCTTCATGGAAATTGAAACAAGATTCTTGAATCATAGTTTATTATTCTTTAAAGTTCATCTTTGATCATTTGGTCATAAAAGATAATCGCAGCCTCTGCCTTGCTCGGTCTTGATTAATCTGTTGGAATCGACTCCTATGCTGTCGAAGGCTGCTCTGCATTTGTCGATGTACTTGTCGTAGGCCTCAGAACTCATAAGAAGAAGGCGAAGTCTGAGTGATAGCCGTAGTTGTATTCCATGCAGGGTACATGCAGGCGTAGTTGTTGTAGTCGGTGTCGAGGATTACGAGGCTGGCGCTGGAAGGCTGTTGAAGAAAAAGAATAACAAAGATGAGTGTGTTAGATGGTGCAGTATCTTTTCTGGAAGAAAGCCATTTACTTTTCAGTAGCATTCATTATTTCATTTAGTGACAAAAGCAGAGAAAAGGGTGTGAAACTCACAGTTTTCGAGGTTGATCATGAGATGAGGGTCTCCGAGGGCATGGGGCGAGACGCCCTTTCTCTTGAGCTAGGGCTCCTTCAGGAGTTATACCAACAGTCTTGACGTCAAGCCTTTACCGTCTGAAGGGTGAAAAGATATTGTATTATGAAATTTGTATCACAAGGAGAAGCAAAACAGTGAGGGTAAATCACACTTGATAATATATCAAAGAGAACTTGAAATAACAAATGCCTAACTTACTGTAATCATACTGGATCCGGACACATTTCTTCAGCAGCTGATATGGGTTCGTTGAGATTGCTTGTTGATACCAGACTCCCCAAACTAAAAGAAATAGGGAAACAGTAAATAAATTTGAATTTTTATTGCAATCTTTTCAAAGAAATGCATGGCCTTTAACTAAAAGTCTTTGAAAAATTCACTTAAAAACAAAAATTGATTATAATATCACACTTACGCTTGAATGCCTCGGCAGCTGTTGTTGCCAAAGTCTTTGCTCGTCGACCGCTGGACATTTGCCTTTGATGACGAAATCAAAAACTTCGTCAGCAACCACGGCTGCGACAGCCACCACCAGCAGGAGGATCTTTGAGAACATCTTGCACCGAAGACGATCAGCTATGCAGGTGCAGTCAGACACCAACGGGTTCTTATATACCTATTTTCTGAGAACGAAGAAGCAGTTATCAGTCGAGTTTAATACAGGAGGATGCAAGAGCTACTTATCTATGTGCGGAAAAGTTTAAAGAGATTTATAATGCAAAAAATATTTATAACGTAATTTGATCATTTCATTTTATATTGATACATGTCAAAATGGTATGATTCCATTGTAAAACTCCTGGTAGTATACCTAACAGAACTTAGAAATTATTTACCTGTAGCACAACTTAGCATCTCTTTTCAAAAAGCTTATATCTTATTGTTCTAATGAAATATTCAATAAAGACATACATAACGTATGTATACATGACGAATACATTTTAAGTGTTAAACTCAAAAAAATTGAAAAACACTATTTAATTTAAAGAGTTAAATGAAGAATCCTGAAAAGCAACTCAACGTTCAGAGCCCCGCCCACAAACGCACCCACTACGCAGTCATAGCAAGCATAAAGCGCGTGACAGAAAGACCTTCAAGCACAGTTCGTCGCGGGAGCACAAGCAGACCAAATCGAAGATGCTTCGTTTCGCCCTCTTAGTCTTTGGGATCGTTGGATCTGTCTTAGTGCGAGGATACCAGCCTGGATATTCCTGCCTTTCTTGGAGAAAAAACTGCGCCAGGGTTGGCACCTTTCAAAAATTCGATTTAAGAAGGGTAAGAATTTCTGTTGCTTATCATTGCAAAGTATCACCTTATTGACAGCATCATCAGCGAGTTATGCAGACATTCAGTACTGTATGCGTTTGATGATAGTTGGTGCATGAATATATGATGGTGTTAAGGAAAAGTATTTTAATTAAACTCATAGCTCCTAATTTTAACCCTAGTACAGTGGACGCTGGTACCAGACTGATATCATCGAAATCCCCTACCAGCCTTATACCAAATGCATCAATTCCTTCTATGATTACTCGGAACCCGTGTTTGGATTCAACGTCAGGACATGCATTGACTGAGCCATTCCTAAGGCGAACACCTGAAGTTGGAAGGAAAAATCTTGCTTAACTGATATTCCCCTGCAAGTCACATGTTAATTGAATTTCCCTACAGGTGAGATCTTGTTTCACTTTCTTTCCTTCATTTAATCTGTTTGTCTCTATAAAACATTTATTACGCTGTATATTTCTAGGAAGCTCTTTGTGTGGATATTAACAAGTCTGTTATCTCTTTTACAGTCATGGGTTACCCAGTACGAAATCATCGACACCAGACTACGATACCTACTCTTGCGTGTACCCTGCGTCGACTGGAACGCCTACAAGACAGAGTTCGCCTTCGTCTTCTCAAGGACTCCTGAGAACAATGGATTGCCACTGCCAAATGCAAGTTCATCTTTGCAAAGCACGGAATCGACTTCTCGAAATTCACAAAGTTCCTCACACGGAAAAATTGCGTCTACAGAGCCTACCATTTCTTTGAGTAGGACACAGATCAATTGACATCCATAAACATTTAATTTTCATGTACCATTGTAGGCACCCGCATGTTTCTTACTTTTCTTTATTATGAAAATGAGATGAATAAATTTCAAATATATATCACATTTTTATTTATAACCTGTATGATTACTAAACCAAAAAACTCTCTTGTGAAAAATTGGTCAAGCAAAGACAACTCTGTTTTCTATAAAAGAGATTCAGAAACAGCTAAAAATAAACACTTACCCTTTGTGTTTATACCTGTGAAGAACAGTGAATTGGTGAGACTCATCTGTTTTCGACTCTGAAATAAAAAGAGAGAGCGTTTAGTTGGTATTAAGATCTTGAGAGAAAAATGTAAATCAGGTGGCTTGCTGAGTAAGTTTGTCCAGGTCCATAGAATGGAAAAAATAGATCAGATTTGCTTCAGTAAATTACATAGAAGAAAATATATATGTTTATATTTATATAACGTTATATGAAATTTTATCCACTGTGATTTATATACAATCATGAGGACATATGTTGTTTAATATCCAATTCACGGTACCTAGGGAATATTCCCGATGGGGAATTATCACCGAGGGTAAATTTTTATAAGTGATAGATGGATCAGATGTTCGGGTCTCGATCCTCGACATTATGACACTTTCAACGACTCCAGTCAACGGTCAAAACTGAGCCATGTGAGGCAGTTATAATTAATGCCGAGTCTATCCTGAAATTACCCGTAAGAGCGGAAAATTGTACTAGCCTCAAATTAACCCACCTAACCATGATAGCTGATTGGTACGTTAAAATCTTAATGAAATTTTTATCAGATGAAAAAGGTATAATGCAACTAATATAATGTTGTTAATATCAAATTACGCTACTGCTTTATTATCCACGATGGGGAATTATCACCGAATCAAATTTTTATAAGTGATAGATGGATCAACTCCTTCATTTGACACGATTACTTCCAGGGTGACGGTAGTGGTTTGACCGTCAGGACTTACAATCAGGACACTGAGGTACTGATCCATTTATCAATTATAAAATTACCCTTGATGATTCCCATTGGTCACATGGATATTCCCTAAATAATTAAATATTTGTAGCTTTTCCTTCATTTAATGGTTGCCTCTATGAAGCATTAATCCTGTAAAAATTTCATAATAAAGTGGCGTGTTTGTCTGACATGTATATTATGACTTATCAGTGGAGGTGGTTACCTCCAAATCATCGAAGACACAAATTTCAGAAAAATTAAGCGTCAGACTCGGCATTAACAATACATCTTGATGGCTCAGTGTCTCAAGGACTCCTGAGAACTTGGACCTGCCATCCTGTCAGGGATCTTCATCCGGCGGTATCGACTATTTATCGCTTATAAAAATTGCCCATTCCTGGTTTAATTGTTGGGTTTCCCAAGAAAAATTTAAAATTTTTGATGATTTAATATATATACAATATTTGTATCATATAATTTCTATTTGCAAATATATACACATTTGTTATATCATATATATATAATTATATATATAAAAATATCTTATATACTATATAAGATGTTAAAAATATATTTCAGGAAATGAAATTCTAATATATAAAATACAAATATCATGATATATATATGTAGAATCTACTGGTCAGTTTTACCAGACACATATTATTCTAATTTGACAGATGCCATTAAACCATTGCAATTGTAAATTAAATACATCCACGCATAAGAAAATGGCTTAATATATAATTTATAGATAATATTATATATATATATATTGTATATAAGTATAGTATTATATATATATATATATATGGATATATATATATGATATATATATATATATATATATATATATATAATATTGTTGCAATGTTTTATTATATACCACTCACTGGAAAGGTCTTCAGACATCTACTGTGATTCATAACTCAGCATCTTTTGTATTCTTCATCAGCAGTTTACCAAACAAGATTCTTGAATCACAGGTTTAGATTCTCTCCTTTGAACCTCTTATCGTTTTTATTCTTAGTCATGAAAAGACTTAAGAAAGAACCAGTGGAGACAATGAAGATAAGAGCAACTAATATAGTATAACTAAAGTTGCCTAAGATGCCCGGTGCCTATGCACCCAGACAGTTTTATAGGACTGTCAGAACCCATAAACTTGGTAACCTACTTAGACCCATATTAACCTAGACAACATCCCTAACAAATAGGATGGCTAAAGTCTTAAACGACTTCCTTTTAGCCTACACACCTGCAGGCTGTTCTTCCAAGGACTCCTTTGAATTTATAGGCATCCTTAAAACTATGCAACCTGATGAAGCAATAGCATCACTGGACGCACACAGCCTGTTTACTAATTTTCCAGTCCAGAGATCATTGGTGTCACCTTCAGTGATGTATACACATTATGCTTAGATTCCCTCCCAGTACCTGGAGACTGCTGAGAGAGACGCTAATCACAATAGAGGCCACTTTCTCTCTTTCAGAGTGAACTTTTCCGGAGGTAGATGGTGTTGTAATGGGATCACCCCTTGGAGTTTTCTTTGCCAACATGTGCACGGCTATTGTGGAAGACTGGACCTTCTGCAGTCACCAGACACCAAGAATCTTTGCTACTTATGTGAATGATTTCATCACCAGGAAAGAAGATGACGGTGCAGAAAAAGCAACCGATGTCTTGAAAACTAATTCGGTTCTCAAATTACAGAGACTCGTCCTTTCTCGCAATCTTGTACCAGGAAATCATGCAGGTTTTGTTTTTCCATGTATAAACCGAACATTATCATCTTGGAGACTCAGACTTAAAAGTATCATGTAATTATTGCAATTATTTGTAAATATCACTCATATATGCACCATTCTATTTTTTTTAACTTTTCTCTTTTATTTGTTGGGTTTTCTTCGAAAGTTCCTAACATTGAACAAATTATCTTGGGTTGGCCACAACATTTATGAATTCATATTGCATAATATTTAATCTCTTCACAATAAAAACATGAATTATTTTTTCAAAAGCCTTTCGGACTTAAAAAGTTTACTTATCTATCATACTAGAATTAAAAATAGTTCAGATAAGGAAATTTAGTAGCATTAATTCACTTGAACTCAAATCAGATGCGTGGAACAGTTGTTCAGACGTTAATTGGGTCATGTCAAAATTAGCAGGTGATAAAATATTTGAAGGCAGTGTTGCAGCTTACTACATACACTGGTTGTTGAATAAAATAGAACGAAAGGGTTTTTTTTCGTGTTTATTGAGTCACTAGATCATTAAACATTACAGAATGATGCAAAGAACATTGAAATATCGTTTCATTGTGGTTTGAACATGAAAAAGAAATCTTCTAAAGTTCGTCTTTGATCATTTGGTCATAATCGCAGCCTCTGCCTTGCTCGGTCTTGACTAATCTGTTGGAATCGACTCCTATGCTGTCGAAGGCTGCTCTGCACTTGGCGATGTACTTGTCGTAGGACTCGGGAGCTCGGGCGAAGAAGAAGGCGAAGTCTGAGTGATAGCCGTAGTTATATTCCATGCAGGAGTACATGCAGGCGTAGTTGTTGTAGTCGGTGTCGAGGATTACGAGGGGCGCTGGGAAGGCTGTTGCGGAGAAAGAATAACAATTGATAAAAGTTAGGTGGTGTAATTGTCTTCTCTAAAGAAGCTAGTCGTTTCAAAAGCATTCATTATTCGATCTTAGTGACAAAAGCAGAGCTGAAGGGGTGAAACTCACAGTTTTCGAGGTTGATCATGAGATGAGGGTCTCCGAGGGGCATGGGCGTGAGGACGCCCTTTCTCCTGAGCTGGCTCCCTTCTGCAGTTATGCCGACAGTCTTGACGTCGAAGCCTTTACCATCTGAGGAACAGAAAAGTTACACGAGTCTTAGAAAAAAAAATAATAATCAGCCTGCTGAAGTTACTAACAAGTGTGGCGACTGGTAATTATATTGAAGCATAAAATTTTGAACAGGTAAGTAAAAGTTCATATAACCAGAGTAAAAAATATAGTGCAATATTTACTATGATTTCTATCTGTCAGACGCAGTTACAAGAACGTAGAACGATTAATACATACAAAAATGCCTTATATACCATATATGTAATATATATATATATATATATATATATATATATATGTATATATATTATACATATGTAGGTATATGTATGTATGTATAACATGTTTGCATGAATGTGTATGTGTCTGTGTGGAGTACATGACTGCCATACCAATCTATAATCATCAAAACATTAAAAAGGTCTCACTTATAAGCATAATTGATTCGAACGCATTTTTAAGAAGCTGATAAGGGTTCGTCGAGATAATCTTGCTGATACCAAATGCCTTTACTGGAACAAAAAAAGAAAGAATTGTCGATATAGTTAGGAGTATTAGTCTCCTCGTAAAATTTCCATATTACGAAAATGAAACTTAATTGACACAGCAAAATCAAATCCATACTTACGCTGGAATGTCTCGGAAGCTGTTGTTGCCAAAGTCTTTGCTCGTCGACAGCAGGACATTTGCCTTTGATGACGAAATCGGGGACTTCGTCAGCAACAACGGCTGCAACAGCCACCACCAGCAGGAGGGTCCTCGAAAGCATCTTGTTCAGGAGACGATCGACTCTGGTTCTGCCAGGAAGAGGCCTACTCCTCTTAAATAGCAGTTCGGTCTCTCTCAATTCGGGCGGGTGTCAGTTAGTCTTATTTAGTTGGGCTCATCTTGGCATATCTTTCCAGGGAAAAATTTCGAAGCAGAATACCATTTCATCATCTTCACGATAAGTTACTCTTACGGTTGAAATTTGTATTTTGTATTTCATGTTGATTTTAGCATTGTATTGCATCTAACACAAAATGGCACTGCCTCTAGTCTTTTGTATTTATTTTCCCGAATGAGGAATATTTTCGTGTCAACATAAGAGATACTCTTCTTATACAATCACGCACAATGACGCATAATTCAATCTAAGAACTATTGGGAAAAAATATAATAATTACAAAAACGAACGGAATGAAGAAAAAGGAAATACAAGGAGACGCTTTGAAGCTCCGCCCACAACTAAACCTTCCCAATCCTGCTCCGGGTATAAAAAAATTTAAAGGCTTCAGGAACAGTCGTTTGAATCGCCTACCCAGGTATCACAAGAGATGCTGTGCTTCGCCTTATTAGTCTTGGGGATCAACTCAGGATCCGTTATCTGCGAGGATACCCCAGACATCCCCCCACTTCCTTCAGAAAGGAAAATAAAAGATCAGCACCTTTCCCAAATTCGATTTAAGAAGGGTAAGGACCTTAATGTTTGCTATTTTGCAAACGTTGGTTTATAATACCAAATTGGTGATCACTGACTTTAGTAATTGTGGTGCTGTTTGTATTAGGTAACCCACAGTACTTGAGGGCCTCTTTGTGGCAGGTACAGAACCTGATAGAATTCGTCGTCCGGTCTGCAGTAGGTGGCTGGATATTATTATGGTTTTATTTCACGACATTTGACGCCTTCAATTGCCGTTCGAAGTATGCTGACAATGTAACCTGTTTTCTTATCTTGTGCTGTTTACATTGTTTAATCATAATAATTTGATAGCCTATGTGTATATATATATATACCTCCATATATATATATATATATATATATATGTATATATATATATATATATGTATATATATATATACGCTTGATATATATAGCTGGATATTATGTGAATCTGTGTTTAGATGTGCATATATTCAGAAAAGGATGCAATTATAATATGAAATTACTTCATTTTTATATTACAGTACAGTGGACGCTGGTACCAGACTGACGTCATCGAAATCCCCTACCAGCCTTATACCAAATGCATCAATTCCTTCTATGATTACTCGGAACCCATGTTTGGATTCAACGTCAGGACTGCAGGATTGAGCCCTGAGGGCGAACACCTGAAGTTGGAAGGAAAAATCTACCCAACTGAGAAGTTCCCCGCAAGTCACATGTTAATTGATTTCCCTACAGGTGAGATGTTGTTTCACTTTCTTTCCTTCATTTAATCTGTTTGCCTCTATGAAACATTAATTGCTGTGTATTTCTATGAAAGTCTTTTGTGGATATTAACATGTATATTATTCTGTTTTACAGTCATGGGTTACCCATACGAAATCATCGACACCGACTACGACACCTACTCCTGCGCCTACTCCTGCGTCGACTGGAACGCCTACAAGACGGAGTTCGCCTTCGTCTTCTCAAGGACTCCTGAGAACAATGGACCTGCCACTGCCAAGTGCAGGGCGATCTTCAACAAGCACGGAATCGACTTCTCGACATTCGTCAAAGTCCCTCACACGGAAGATTGCGTCTACAGAGCCTAGATTTATTTGAGCAGGACACAGATCACCTAATACATCCATAGATATTTAATTTTTGGTGCCATTGTGGGCACACGCATGTTTCACACTTTTCTCTCTATGATCTGAGATGAATAAATTTCAAATACATATTACATTTGTATTTCTAACCTTTATAATTACTAAAATTTAGAAAATACTAACTAAATTGTTAAAAGTTGAAACAAAATAAAAGATTCAAGGAATTATGAAAAAAGATTCAATAATAAAAACACAAAATAGGTCTGCGACTTATCTATTTCTTCCTCTGAAGTAAAGACAGTTCTATGTAGACTGATATCTAAGCTAGTTGAGAGAAATACATAAACCACGTGGCTTAATGATTTAAACTTTTAAATACATCCACGCATTAATAAATAGTAATTTACATCAGATAATTGAATTTATTGCCTTTTGTAAGAACATATAATATATATATATATATATATATTATATGTATATCTATATATATATACATATATAAATATATATATATATATATATATATATATATATATATATATATATATATATATATATATATATATATATATATATATACCTAATGTTCCATCGTTTTTATATACCACTCACTGTCAAGATCTTCAGTTATCTATTCTGGTTTCTTACCTCAGTTTCTTTTAAAGTCTTTTTCGTCAAGTTTACCTGAAACCTCGTTAGTTGTTTACCAAACAAATTTCTGGAATCTCTGGTTTAGATTCTCTGACTTTGAACTTCTCTTAAAAAGTGGGAAAAGACTTAAAAAGAACCCAACGGGGAAAAGAGCAAGTACAGGTCAAGTTGCCTAAGGTGATCGGTAACTACTCACCTGGATAGCATTATAGGACTGCCAAAACCAACAAGACTAGTATCCAACTGCAGACCCTTAATATCTTAGATAATGTCCCAAGAACATGACTTCCTACGCTTCTATAAACCCGCAGACTATTTTTTCAGGTCCTCTGTTCAATTTATAGAAATCCTTAAAATCACCGAGCCTGATGAAGACATAGCATCACTGGACGCACTCGTCCTGTTTACCAATGTTCCAGTTCGAGAGACCAGTGAGATCATATTGAATGATGTGGTCACATTATGCACGAGTTCCCGAGAAGTTGTTGAAGGATATTATGTTAGTGGGGTGAACAGTGGACTGTTTCGAGGTGTGGATGGTGTGGCAATGGGATCACCTCTTAGATCTCATGTTACCAACTCGCATATGGCTGTTGTAGAAGGCAGAAGGATGACATCTTCGTTACCACCAAAGAAGTAAAATACACACACACACACACACAAAAGAAACAGGTGCCTTGAAAACTAATTCGGTTCTCAGCTTTACAATTGAGGCTAACAAGGCAAAGACGATGACGATGCAGAAAAAAAGGCCAACAGATGTCTTCTACCTAAAAAAGCTAATGATAGGTTCTCAAATTACAAAATTTATACCGGATGTCCTGGTGCTCATCAAAAGGATTTTCATTTCTTGTACCTGGAAATCATATTAGGTGCATGTTTTCCATATATACACCAAGGTTTATCATCTTGGAGACTCAGGCCAAAAATAACATTTCTAATCATTGCAGATTGTTTTGTAAATATAACTCGTAAATGCATCATTCTATGTTTTTAAACTTTCCTTTTTTATTTTCTGGTTTTACTTCAAAAGTTTCTTATATTGAGCAAATTGATTTCGCTGGATTGGTTTAAACTTTAAAATTCATTTTGTACATAAATTTTATCTCTCAGAATAAAACCAAGAAATATATTTTTAAAAAGATTTTCACATCAAAAGTTTACTTATTTATCTTATAAGAGTTAAAAATACTTCAGAGAAGAGAATTTAATAAAATAGCAAAGCACTACTAACACAAAATTAAATCAATTAACGTGGAACAATGGTTAACGAAATAGGTAGACCTCAATGTTTGTAGGCACAGTTGCATCTTAATGTATAAGAAATTGTTGTTGAGTAAAATGGAGGAAAATTATGCTTTTGGTGTTTATTAAGTCACTAGATCTGAACATTATAAAATGATGAAAAGAATATTAAAATATCGTATGCTGGTGTTTAAAAATAAGAAATAAATCACATTTTAATGTCTTCTTCTAAAGTTCGTCTTTGATCATTTGGTCATAATCGCAGCCTCTGCCCTGCTCGGTCTTGACTAATCTGTTGGAATCGACTCCTATGCTGTCGAAGGCTGCTCTGCACTTGGCGATGTACTTGTCGTAGGACTCGGGAGCTCGGGCGAAGAAGAAGGCGAAGTCTGAGTGATAGCCGTAGTTGTATTCCATGCAGGAGTACATGCAGGCGTAGTTGTTGTAGTCGGTGTCGAGGATCACGAGGGGCGCTGGGAAGGCTGTTGCGGAGAAAGAATAACAATTGATAAAAGTTAGGTGGTGTAATTGTCTTCTCTAAAGAAGCTCGTCGTTTCAGAAACTTTCATTATTCGATATTAGTAACAAAAGCAGAGAAAGGGAGTGAAACTCACAGTTTTCGAGGTTGATCATGAGATGAGGGTCTCCGAGGGGCATGGGCGTGAGGACACCCTTTCTCCTGAGCTGGCTCCCTTCTGCAGTTATGCCGACAGTCTTGACGTTGAAGCCTTTACCATCTGAGGAACAGAAAAGTTACACGAGTCTTAGAAAAAAAAATAATCATCCTGCTGAAGTTACTAACAAAATTTTGAACAGTAAATAAAAGTTCATATAAGCATAGAGTTTTGAAAATATTGTAAATATTTTCATATAATTTCTCAAAATAGAGCGATTTACAGTTTAGAAATTTCTCTATGTAGACGCAGTGGATAATATATTTCTTATATACAAAAAGAATATATATAAATAAATATAAATATATATATATATATATATAATATATATATATATATATATATATATATATATATATGTCATATATTATATATATGATATGGGTATTATATATATGTATATAAGTATATATCTGTATGTATGTATGTGTGTGTGAATATGTGTATGTGTCTGTGTGGTGTGTTGGTGTATATGAATTGCCATGTCGTCTATAATCATCAAAACATTAAAAGGGTCTCACTTACTGTAAGCATAATTGATTCGAACGCATTTTTTAAGAAGCTGATAAGGGTTCGTCGAGATAGCTTGCTGATACCAAATGCCTCCGAACTGGAACAAAAAAAAAGAAAAGAATTGTCGATATAGTTAGGAGGATTAGTCTCCTCGTGTTCTTTCCATATTATGAAAATAAAACTTACTTTGCAGAGCAAAACCAAATCCATACTTACGCTGGAATGTCTCGGAAGCTGTTGTTGCCAAAGTCTTTGCTCGTCGACAGCAGGACATTTGCCTTTGATGACGAAATCGGGGACTTCGTCAGCAACCACGGCTGCGACAGCCACCACCAGCAGGAGGGTCTTCGAGAGCATCTTGCACAGGAAACGATCGACTCTGGTTCTACCAAGGAAGAGGCCTACGTCCTTTTAAATAGCAGTTCGGTCTCTCTCAATTCGGGCAGGTGTCGGTTAGTCTTATTTAGTTAGGCTCACCTTGGCATATCTTTCCAGGGAAAAGGTTCGAAGCAGAATACCATTTCATCATCTTCTTCACGATAAGTTACTCTAATTGTTGAAATTTTGTACTTTGTATTTCATTTTGATTTTAGCATCGTATTACATCTATCACAAAATGGCACTGCCTCTAGTCTTTTGTTTTTTTTACTTTTCCGAATGAAGAATATTTGCGTGTCAACATAAGAGATATTCTTGTTATACAGTCAAGTGCAATGACGCATAATTCAATCTAAGAAATAATAGTAAAAAATATAAAAAAACAAATACGAACATTAAGAAATGAAAAACAACTTACCTTTTAAGCTCCGCCCACAACTAAACCACAAACCAACTCAAAATATAAAAGGAGGCCTACCAAGGCTTCAGGAACAGTCGTTTGAATCGCCCACCCAGGTATCACAAGAGATGCTGTGCTTCGCCTTATTAGTCTTGGGGATCGTAGGATCCGTTATCTGCGAGGATACCCCAGACATCCCCCAGTTCCTTCAGAAAGGAAATTGCGCAAAGATCAGCACCTTCCCCAAATTCGATTTCAGAAGGGTAAAGGTCTCAGTCTTTTGTGGTTCTGCAAACGTTGATTGTAATACTTGTGGTCCTGTTGGTGATCACTGACTTTAGTAACTGCGGCCCTGTCTGTGTCAGGTAACCTACAGTACCTGAGGGCCTCTTTGTGACAGGAACAGAACCTGATAGAATTCGTCGTCCGGTCTGCAGTAGGTGGCTGGATATTATTGTGGTTTTATTTTACGACATTTGACGCCTTCATTTGCCTTTCGAAGGATGCTGACAATGTAACCTGTTTTCTTATCTTGTGCTGTTTTACATTGCAGCTTTAATTATTAATAATTTGATGGCCTGATATATATGTATATATATATATATATATATATATATATATATATATATATATATATATATATATATATTATATCCATGTAATGTATTTTGTGTGCGTGTGTGCATGTGTATTTGAATAAGTTTATGCAAGGCCTTATATATTTAGAAAAGGATGCAATTATAATATGAAATTACTTCATCTGTTTTATTACAGTACAGTGGACGCTGGTACCAGACTGACGTCATCGAAATCCCCTACCAGCCTTATACCAAATGCATCAATTCCTTCTATGATTACTCGGAACCCGTGTTTGGATTCAACGTCAGGACTGCAGGACTGAGCCCTGAGGGCGAACACCTGAAGTTGGAAGGAAAAATCTACCCAACTGAGAAGTTCCCCGCAAGTCACATGTTAATTGATTTCCCTACAGGTGAGATGTTGTTTCATTTCTTTCTTTCCTTCATTTAATCTGTTTGTCTCTATGAAGACATTTATTGCTGTATATTTCTATGAAAGTCTTTTGTGGATATTAACAAGCCCGTTATTATTCTGTTTTACAGTCATGGGTTACCCTTACGAAATCATCGACACCGACTACGACACCTACTCCTGCGCCTACTCCTGCGTCGACTGGAACGCCTACAAGACGGAGTTCGCCTTCGTATTCTCAAGGACTCCTGAGAACAATGGACCTGCCACTGCCAAGTGCAAGGCGATCTTCAACAAGCACGGAATCGACTTCTCGACATTCGTCAAAGTCCCTCACACGGAAGATTGCGTCTACAGAGCCTAGAATTGTTTGAGTAGGAAACAGATCACCTCACGCATTCATAGACATTTAATTTTTGGTGCCATTGTGGGCACCCGCATGTTTCATACTGTTCTGTTTATGAACTGAGATCAGTAAATTTCAAATAAATGTGGTTTAAACATTTGTATCTATAACCTCTGTGTTAATAAAATGCTCAGAAAAAAAACTCTTATACTTACTTGTCAACGAGTAGAAAATCAAAATGAAAAAATCAAAAATAAAATGATATTCAGGAATATAATAAAAATACAAACACTTACTGCTTATGCTTTATGCCTATGAGGAACAGTGAAAAAGGTGCGATTTATCTTTTTTCTTCCTCTGAAATAAAGACAGTATAAAGCAGATTGGTATGTAAGCTACTTTAGAGAAAAGAATAAATCAGCTGTCTTATCGGTATAAATTTTTTAATATGTTCAAGTGTATGGAATAGACTGCACGTATTGAATTTATTCCAGACAGTGACGTACATGTAATTTTTTAACTCTCAGTACATGTATTTATGACTATATAATCCATATATGTATATATATATATAAATTATATATATATATATATATATATATATATATATATATATATATCTCTTATCATTGATTTTATATACCACTGGCAAGAGTCTTCAGCCATCTACTCCGATTTCTTCGTTTAACATCTTTTTATTATTTTTTAGCCAAATTGATCTGATAAGTTCTTTACCAGATAAGATTTTGAAATCAGAGGTTTAGGTTCTCTACCTTGAACTTCTCATGGTGTTTATTCTCACTCTTGAAAAGAACTTAACGGAGACATTGACGACAAGAGCAAGGGATATCTTATAAGTCCAGTTGCCAAAGGTGCTCAGTGACTACGCACCTGGATAGTGTTAAGGGTTGCCCTGTCAGACCCCATAAAAGTGGTAACCTGTACTCAGACCCGTAATATCCTAGATAACATCCCTAACACACAGGAAGGCTAATGTTTTAAATGACTTCCTTGTTTCCTATACATGTTCAGGCAGTTTTTCCAAGTCCTGTAAATCTGTACACATCCTCAAAGTCACCCAACCTGGTAAAGACAGCAAATACTGGACGCACATAGCCTGTTCACCATTGTTCCAGTACAGGTAACCATTGGTATCATGTTAAATGATTTGTACACATTAAGCATGGCTTCCCTATCAGTACTGAGAAACCGTTGAAGGAGTTTCCAGTGACATGCATAATGGACTTTTTCGACGGATGGATGGCGTGACATTGTGAGCACCTCTTGGAGTTTTCTTTGCTAGAATGCAAACGGCTGCTGCAGAAGACAGGACCTCGTCAGTCACAGCAGACCAAGAATCTGTGCCAGTTATTTGGGTGACATCTTCATCAGCACTCAAGACGCAGACAATGCAGAAAAAATAACAGATGTCTTATAAACTAATCTGGTTCTCAAATTGCAAGTGAGGCCGACAAAGGAGAGACTCTTCCTTTCTCTCACTCTTGTGCCTACATCAAGAGGTTGTTGTTTTCCACCTAAATTATACAGGCATTTTATCCCCTAGGGTTTATGTAATCATTGCAGATTATTTGTAAATATTATTCGTAAATGCACCGTTGTGTGCTTTTAAATTTTCTTTTTTATTTTTTGAGAAAAGTTCCTAATATTGAAATTGAGACAATGGTCTTAAATTAGAGAATAAATTTTACATAAAATTTATTTCCCAATATAAAGCCAAGAAATATAATTTTAAAAGCTTTTCACACTTAAAAAGTTTACTTATATATCATATAAAAGAGTTAAAAATATTTCAGGAAATGAGAAATTCAAATAGCATGAAAATCACACGAAATAAAATCAAGTAACAGTGAACAGTAGTTAAAGTTAGATCATGGCCAAATTTGACAGACAATTAAAATGTTTGCAGGCAGTGTTGCATCTTAACGCATGTAATGGTTGTTGAATAAAATAAATCTAAATTATCTTTTCGGGTTTATTAAGTAGAAAAAAATTTTAAACATCACAAAATGATGAAAAGAATATTAAAATATCATATACTTGTGGTTTGAAAATGAAAAAGAAATGGTAGTTTAATATTCTTCGTCTAAAGTTCGTCTTTGATCATTTGGTCATAATCGCAGCCTCTGCCTTGCTCGGTCTTGACTAATCTGTTGGAATCGACTCCTATGCTGTCGAAGGCTGCTCTGCACTTGGCGATGTACTTGTCGTAGGACTCGGGAGCTCGGGCGAAGAAGAAGGCGAAGTCTGAGTGATAGCCGTAGTTGTATTCCATGCAGGAGTACATGCAGGCGTAGTTGTTGTAGTCGGTGTCGAGGATCACGAGGGGCGCTGGGAAGGCTGTTGAAGAAAAAGATAACAATCAATGAGTGTTAGTTGTTGTAGTTGTCTTCTCTAAAGAAGATCTTCGTTTCAGAATCTTTCATTATTTGATTTAGTAACAAAAGCAGAAAAAGGTGTGAAACTCACTGTTTTCGAGGTTGATCATGAGATGAGGGTCTCCGAGGGGCATGGGCGTGAGGACACCCTTTCTCTTGAGCTGGCTCCCTTCTGCAGTTATGCCGACAGTCTTGATGTCGAAGCCTTTACCATCTGAGGAACAGAAAAGTTACACGAGTCTTAGAACAAAATAATCATCCTGCTGAAAACAAGTGTGGTGACTGAAAACATGTTGAAGCATAAAATTTTGAACAGGAAATAAAAGTTCATATAATCAGTGAAAATATCAAGTAATATTTAGTATAATTTCTCTCTGTTAGACTTGATACAAGAGAAAGATAATAATTTTCAAACAAACAAAGGAATATATATTATAACTAAATACTATAATATATATATATATATATATATATATATACATACATACATATCTTCATATATATATATATATATGCATGTTGCATAATGTGTTCGTTGTGTGATGTGAATGTGTGTATGTGTCTGTGTGGTGTGATATGGTGCATTTCGATCTATAATCATCAAAACATTAAAAACTCACTTACTGTAATATAATTGATTCAGAATTTTTAAGAAGCTGATAAGGGTTCTTTTGCATACCAAATGCCTCCGAACTGGAACAAAAAAGAAAAGAATTGTCGATATAGTTAGGAGGATTAGTCTCTCGTGTTCTTTCCATATTACGAATATAATACTTGACACAGCAAAACCAAATCCATACTTACGCTAGAATGTCTCGGAAGCTGTTCTTGCCAAAGTCTTTGCTCGTCGACCGCTGGACATTTGCCTTTGATGACGAAATCGGGGACTTCGTCAGCAACCACGGCTGCCACCAGCCACCACCAGCAGGAGGTCTTCGAGAACATCTTGCACCGAAACGATCGACTCTGGTTCTGCCAAGGAACAGACCTGCAGTCCCCTTAAATAGCAGTTCGGTCTCTCTCAATTCGGGCAGGTGTCATTAGTCTTATTTAGGAGAATCTTGGCATATCTTTCAAGTGAATAATTAAAGAGGAACATCATTTCATTAACTTCTTTATCTAAGCTACTGGATTGATCAAATTTTGTATTGTGCATTTTAACTTTTGTTTTTAATTGTATTTCTTTAATGCTACTCATGTCTAATCTTTGGTTTTTCTTTTTCCCCAGTGATATTTTCTGGTGACAAAAAGAGATATTCTCCCAATATTATCATGTGATTGGCATAATTTAATCAAAGAAATAATACTAAAAAAAGGACAAAACGCCGAAAACAGAAATGAAGAAAGGAAAAACTACGATTACAAGCTCCAGCACAAGTGGACCATTGCCCTTGCAACTCAGAGTATAAAGGTCGTCCCCGAAGACCCTGGAACAGTCGTTTGAGTCAATCCAGACATCATAGAAGATGCTGCGCTTCACCCTTTAGTCTTGGGGTTCGTAATTTATCTGTGAGGATGTTAAACTCCCCAGTTCCTTCCAGAAAAAAATTGCGCCAAGATCAGCACCTTCCCCAAATTCGATTTAAGAAGGGTAGGGTGATAGTATTTTGTTGTTGGTGACCACTAACTTTTAGTTATTGTGGTCCGGTTTGTGCCAGGTAACTTACGGTACTTGTGGGCCTCTTTGGAACAGGTACAGAACCTGATATTTGTCGTTCTGTTTGTGACAGGTGGATTGTAATTCTTATGATTTTCTCTTATGACAGATGAAGCATTAGGTTGCTTTTCGAAGTATGCTGGCATTGTAAATTATGTTTTCAAATCTTATGGTGGCTTATATTGAAGCTTTAACCATTAATAATGTGACAGTCTGATTCATTTACATACATAAATATATATAATATATATATACATATTATGCACGTCTACTTGGATTATGGCACATATCAAAAATGATGCAATTGTAATAATAATAAAATTGGATCTCGTTTGCTTTTCACTGACAGTGTTTCACCTCACCATTCAAACCGGTTTGTCCACCCCATGGGGCAGGGTAGTCAGTTAATGGGTAGGTATTCAGAGATCCATCCCCTCCTGCAAAACTGTTTGTCTGACAGGTGAGTGCCGGGATAGGTGATGGGTTCGGGAGGTAGGAAAGCATTTTCCAGCCTGTAAACGCACGCCAAGCCCTCGTTTATTTTAACTCTTTTTCCTTTCAGTACACAGTGGACGTTGGTACCAGACTGACGTCATCGAAATCCCCTACCAGCCTTATACCAAATGCATCAATTCCTTCTATGATTACTCGGAACCCGTGTTTGGATTCAACGTCAGGACTGCAGGACTGAGCCCTGAGGGCGAACACCTGAAGTTGGAAGGAAAAATCTACCCAACTGAGAGGTTCCCCACAAGTCACATGTTAATTGATTTCCCTACAGGTGAGATGTTGTTTCACTTTCTTTCCTTGAAAGTTAATCTTTTTGCGTCTATGAAGCATATGCCATTGCTGTATGTTTCTATGATGCTCTTTTGTGGATATTAAAATGTCTATTATTCCTTTTCACAGTCATGGGTTACCCATACGAAATCATCGACACCGACTACGATACCTACTCCTGCGCCTCCTCCGTCGTCGACTGAACGCCTACAAGACAGAGTTCGCCTTCGTCTTCTCAAGGACTCCTGAGAACAATGGACCTGCCACTGCCAAGTGCAAGGCGATCTTCAACAAGCACGGAATCGACTTCTCGACATTCGTCGAAGTCCCCCACACGGAAGATTGCGTCTACAGAGCCTAGATATATTTGAGTAGGACACAGATCACCTCACGCATCCATAGACATTTAATTTTTGGTGCCATTGTGGCCACACGCATGTTTCACACTTTCCTCTTTATGAGCTGAGATCAGTAAATTTCAAATAAATAAAATATTTGTGTTTATAACCTTTATGATTAATAAAACGTAGAAAAAAAGATTATACTTACTTGTCAACGTAGTAGAAAAAAAATGAAAAATTCAACTATAAAAAGAGATTCAGGAAGGGAATGATATATAACACTTACCTTGTATTTATGCCTATGAAGAATAGTGAAATAGATGCGATTCATCTTATTTCTTCCTCTGAAATAAAGATAGTATAAAGCAGTTTGGAGAAAAACATAAATCAGTTTGCTTACTCATATGAACTTTTAAAAAATATCCAAATGTATAGAATGGACTGGAATATAAAATTTACAGACAGTAAGTAATTTTATCCTATACATGATAATGTTTATAACGATATATATATATAATATATATATATATAACTATATATACAACATTATTCATGTATGTATATATTTATACCATTAAAATCACCTAATACGATTTCTTAGCTCAACATGGCTTTCTTCTTGTTAAAACCTCCCAAGCTTTATTCAGTTTCTACTAAACAAGTTTTGGAATCCCAGGTTTAGATTCTCTCCTTTGAACTTTTATGATGTTGATTCTCAGTCGTGAAAAGACTTAAAAAGAACCCTAAGGAGACAATGATGATAAGCAAGTCATGGTATAAGTCAAGTTGCCTAAGGTGGATCAGTGACCATGCACCTTGATGGTGATTAGGACTGTGGGTGTTTGTAATCTACTCAGACTCTAGATCTAGATAACATCCCTAATATAATGGATTACTAAGGTTTTAAAGACTTCCTTATCCCTATACACGTGCAGGGTATTTTTCCAGTTCTCCTTTGAATTTTTAGATATGAAAATCATCCCAACCTGATGAAGACATAGCAGTCACTGGACGCACACAGCCTGTTACACTATTCTTCCTCTGCAGGAGACCATTGGTATCATCTTGAATGATATGTACACATTAAAAATGGATTTCCCTTTCAGTACCTGAAAGACGGTTGAAGGATTTTTTCGACAGATGGACTGGTGGTGGAATGTGGCAATGTGATCTCCTCTTGGAGTTTTCTTTCTCATCATATAATCGGCTGCTGTAGAAGACTGGACCTTCTCAGTCACAGTGTGTGAACTTAGCATCAGTTATGGACCCAGAATCTAAGCCGCCAAAGAAGTAACGATGCAGAAAAAATAACAAATGTCTTGAAAACTAATTCGGTTCTCAACTTACAAGTGAGGCCAGAAACTCGAGATTCTTCTTTTCTCGCATTCTTTAACCTGTAAATCATGCAGGTTGTGTTTTCATGTATACACCGAATATTTTATCATCTTAGAGACTCAGACTTAAATAAACTTTTTGTGTAGTCATTGCAGATTATTTGTAAATATCACTCGTAAATGCACCATTCTATGTTTTTAAAGTTTTCCATTTTTATTTTCTGGTTTACTTCGAACAGTTCTTAATGCTTAAAAAATAGAGAGACTTAGTCTTATAATTATTGATTACTCTTTTAAGAATTCATTTGCATAAAATTTTATTTCTCCACAATAAAACCAAGAAATATCTTTTATAAAAATTTTCGGACCTCAAAAGTTTACCTTGTCTATCATATAAATTAAAAATATTTCAATCAAATTAATAAAATAAAAGGAACACACGAGATCAAATCAAGTAACAGTGAACAGTAGTTAAAGATTATTAGATCAAAAATAATAGACGATAAAATGTTTGGAGGCAGTGTTGCATCTTACTGCATAAAATGAAAATGGTTGTTGAATAAAATAGAACTAAATTATTTTTTGGTGTTTATTAAGTCACTAAACTATTAAACATTACAAAATGATGAAAAGAATATCAAAATATCATATACTTGTGGTTTGAAAATGAAAAAGAAATGGTAGTTTAATATTCTTCGTCTAAAGTTCGTCTTTGATCATTTGGTCATAATCGCAGCCTCTGCCCTGCTCGGTCTTGACTAATCTGTTGGAATCGACTCCTATGCTGTCGAAGGCTGCTCTGCACTTGGCGATGTACTTGTCGTAGGACTCAGGAGCTCGGGCGAAGAAGAAGGCGAAGTCTGAGTGATAGCCGTAGTTGTATTCCATGCAGGAGTACATGCAGGCGTAGTTGTTGTAGTCGGTGTCGAGGATTACGAGTGGCGCTGGGAAGGCTGTTGAAGAAAAAATAACAATAGATAAGTGTTAGGTTGTTGTAGCTGTCATTCTCTAAAGGAGATCTTCGTTTCAGAAGCTTTCATTATTTGATCTTAGTGACAAAAGCAGAGAAAGGGTGTGAAACTCACTGTTTTCGAGGTTGATCATGAGATGAGGGTCTCCGAGGGGCATGGGCGTGAGGACACCCTTTCTCTTGAGCTGGCTCCCTTCTGCAGTTATGCCGACAGTCTTGATGTCGAAGCCTTTACCATCTGAGGAACAGAAAAGTTACACGAGTCTTAGAACAAAATAATCATCCTGCTGAAGTTGCTAACAAGTGTGGTGACTGGTAACGATGTTGAAGCATAAAATTTTGAACAGGTAAATAAAAGTTCATATAATCAGAGCTGAAAATATCAAGTAATATTTAGTATAATTTCTCTCTGTTAGACGCAGTTACAAGAGCGAAGCGCGAATAATTTTCACACACAAACACAGGAATATATATTATACATATATATATATATATATATATATATATATATATATATATATATATATATATATATATATATACATACATACATATATATACATATATATATATGTATGTATGCATATATGTGTATGTATGTATATGTGTGAATGTGTGTATGTGTCTGTGTGGGTGTGATGGGGTGCATTTCGATCTATAATCATCAAAACATTAAAAAGGTCTCACTTACTGTAAGCATAATTGATTCGAACGCACTTTTTAAGAAGCTGATAAGGGTTCGTCGAGATAGCTTGCTGATACCAAATGCCTCCGAACTGGAACAAAAAAAAGGAAAAGAATTGTCGATATAGTTAGGAGGATTAGTCTCCTCGTGTTCTTTCCATATTACGAATATAACACCTACTTGACACAGCAAAACCAAATCCATACTTACGCTAGAATGTCTCGGAAGCTGTTCTTGCCAAAGTCTTTGCTCGTCGACCGCTGGACATTTGCCTTTGATGACGAAATCGGGGACTTCGTCAGCAACCACGGCTGCGACAGCCA
Organism: Macrobrachium rosenbergii; assembly: GCF_040412425.1. Classification (NCBI taxonomy): domain Eukaryota; kingdom Metazoa; phylum Arthropoda; class Malacostraca; order Decapoda; family Palaemonidae; genus Macrobrachium; species Macrobrachium rosenbergii. The sequence continues at coordinate 39,221,208 of NC_089782.1, forward strand.
CCACCAGCAGGAGGGTCTTCGAGAGCATCTTGCACAGGAAACGATCGACTCTGGTTCTGCCAAGGAACAGACCTGCGTCCCCTTAAATAGCAGTTCGGTCTCTCTCAATTCGGGCAGGTGTCAGTTAGTCTTATTTAGGTAGGCTCATCTTGGCATATCTTTCAAGTGAATAATTAAAAGAAGAACATCATTTCATTAACTTCTTCAAGATAAGCTACTGGTATTGATCAAATTTTGTATTGTGCATTTTAACTTTGTTTTAGCATTGTATTTCTTTAATGCTACTCGGCACTGTCTAATCTTTGGTTTTTCTTTTTCCCCAGTGAGGAACATTTTCTGGTGACCTTAAGAGATATTCTCCCAATATTATCATGTGATTGGCATAATTTAAGCAAAGGATTAATACTAAAAAAAAGGACAAAACGCCGAAAACGAATGAAATGAAGAAAGAGGAAAAACTACGATTGCTTTTCAAGCTCCGCCCACAAGTGGACCATTGCCCCGCCGACTCTGAGTATAAAAGTCGTCCTAATGAAGACCCTGGAACAGTCGTTTGAGTCGCCCATCCAGACATCATAGAAGATGCTGCGCTTCACCTTTTAGTCTTGGGGTTCGTAGGATTTTATCTGTGAGATTTCCCAGATATCCCCAGTTCCTCCAGAAAGGAAATTGCGCAAAGATCAACACCTTCCCAAATTCGATTTAAGAAGGGTAATCCTGAAAGTATTTTGTTGTTGATGACCACTAACTTTTAGTTATTGTGGTCCGTTTGTCCACTACTTGTGGGCAGGCTTTGGAACAGGTACAGAACCTGATATTTGTCGTTCTGTTTGTGTACAGGTGGATTGTAATTCTTATGATTTTCTCTTATGACAGATGAAGCATTAGGTTGCTTTTCGAAGTATGCTGGCATTGTAAATTATGTTTTCAAATCTTATGGTGGCTTATATTGAAGGGAATTGACAAAGGATCTGTATATATATATATATATAATATACTATATATATATATGCCTTCTTATATATATTATATACATATATATATATATACCTATATATATATATATATATATATATTATATATATATAATATATATATATATATATATATATATATCTTATGTGTGCATATATATCATGATGCAATCTGTCTATAATAATAAAATCCGAGTGGATCTCGTTTGCCTTTTCCCGGGTGACAGTAGGGGAGACATGGCACAGCCACCCACACCATTCAGACCAGTTTGTCCACCCCGGGTGGGGCAGGGTAGGTAGGGGAATGGGTAGGTAGGGGAGACATCCATCCCCCTCCTGCAAAACTGTTTGTCTGCCCCAGGTGAGGCCGGGATAGGTAGGGGTTCGGGAGAGTAGGGGAGACAGCAGCGCCGGGTTCCAGCCTGTGTAGCGCACGCCAAGAGGCTCGTTTATATAATATGAAATATTTGTCTTTTTCCTTTCAGTACAGTGGACGTTGGTACCAGACTGACGTCATCGAAATCCCCTACCAGCCTTATACCAAATGCATCAATTCCTTCTATGATTACTCGGAACCCATGTATGGATTCAACGTCAGGACGGCAGGACTGAGCCCTGAGGGCGAACACCTGAAGTTGGAAGGGAAAATCTACCCAACTGAGAGGTTCCCCGCAAGTCACATGTTAATTGATTTCCCTACAGGTGAGATGGTGTTTCACTTTCCTTGTTGAAAGTTCATCTTTTTAGCGTAGTGAAGCATATGCCAGTGTGTGTTTCTATGATGCTCGATCGTAGATATTAAAATGTCTATTATTCCCTTTTCACAGTCATGGGTTACCCATACGAAATCATCGACACCGACTACGATACCTACTCCTGCGCCTACTCCTGCGTCGACTGGAACGCCTACAAGACAGAGTTCGCCTTCGTCTTCTCAAGGACTCCTGAGAACAATGGACCTGCCAAAGCCAAGTGCAAGGCGATCTTCAACAAGCACGGAATCGACTTCTCGACATTCGTCGAAGTCCCCCACACGGAAGATTGCGTCTACAGAGCCTAGATATATTTGAGTAGGACACAGATCACCTCACGCATCCATAGACATTTAATTTTTGGTGCCATTGTGGCCACACGCATGTTTCACACTTTCCTCTTTATGAGCTGAGATCAGTAAATTTCTAATAAACAAAATATTTGTGTTTATAACCTTTATGATTAATAAAACGTAGAAAAACTTATACTTACTTGTCAACGAGTAGATAACAAAAATGAAAAATTCAACTATAAAAAGAGATTCAGGAAGGGAATGATATATATGCACTTACTCCTTGTATTTATGGCTATCAAGAATCGTGAAATAGATGCGATTCATCTTATTTCTTCCTCTGAAATAAAGAAAGTATTAAGCAGTTGAGAGAAAAACATAAATCAGTTTGCTTACTCATATGAACTTTTAAATATATCCAAATGTATAGAATGGACTGCATATAAGAAATTTACCTAAGTAAATAATGTACAAGTAATTATACATATATATATACATATATATATATATATTTGTGCATGTATGCATGTACGTATAAATGTATGTATTTATTCCACTGGCAAGTCACCTAATACGATCTCTTAGCTCAACACCTTTTACATTCTTTTTCGTTAAGTTTACCTGAAGCTTCATAAGTTCTCTACTAAAGTTTCAGGAATCACAGAATTTACATCCTTTGAATTTTCATGGTAAAAAGACTGGAAAGGGCCCTAACGCGTTGATGATAAGACCTAGTCTCTGGTATAAGTCAAACTTTCTTGACCATGCACCATGATTGATATGCCGGTACCTAAGCTTTGTAATCATAACCTGGAATATCTCGATAACATCCCTAATAAACTAAGTTTTTGGAACTTCCTTATTCACCACATGTGCAGGGTTAGATCAGTTCTCCTTTGAACTTTTAGATATGAAAATCATTAACCTCAGTAGTAGTCACTGGACTTAAAGCCTTTCCACTATGACCTCTGCAGGAGACATTGGTATCATCTTGAATGATTTGTACACATTAAAAATAGATTTCCCTTCCAGTACCTGAAAGACGGTTGAAGGATTTTTCGACAGGTGGATGGTGTGGCAATGTGATCACCTCTTGAACTTCTTTTACAATATAATCGGCTGCTTTGAAGACCTTCTCATGTAAGTTCACAATTCACTATCAATGCATGCCCAGCAATGCGGAATATTGGTAAAGTACGTAAATACAATGTAAATGTACAGTAAATGCTATATAAGTGCGCCAGTATGCGACACGACCGTTATGCACTTGCCGGGCGTACGCTGGGAGCTAGGAACCTTTCGACCTGTTCAAAACTATGCGTGGGTAGCCATGTCAACTGTCATTTATCCCTGCACCTTGGCGAAGACAAGCACGTGGCCGCTAGGACCGTACCTGTGGTCCCACGCCGCTCCAGGTTCCGCCTTGCACCGTGTTCTTCGCATGGTGTGGGAGACTGCAACCATGCCGCACCGCACGCATCCGAGACTTGAATGACCTGGGATAAAAGGGCATGCAGAACCACGTTCCTGAATAATTTTCGGTCTTAATTTTAAGTTTATTTGTTATGTATTCTTGTGTATAGTACCCTATAATTGTATGCTTGTGTAATGTATTTTTTTATGAGGGCTGTATATTTTTCTTATATTTGAATGTATGTTTGTGTTTTATATTAAATAAATATATATTTGCAATATCATGTCTGACTCTATCCTCTTTCCAATTACTAAGTACTGATGAGAATATATCATGGATTTGAAAAATATCTTTTATTAAATTAACTAGCACAAATATAAGCAAACAAATAAAGAAGGCAAAGTGAACCTGAAAAGACAATCTAAGTAAACATTATTGAATTATAAATAAGTCCAAAGTACTATATGTAACATATGGGCAAAGCAACAAAATTACAACAGACAGAAAAAAATAAGCAAGTCATATACAATGTAATAAATATCGGAGAGAAAGTACTTTCAAAAAGATAGAATGATCATATCAGAAAAGAATCCATGTTAAGTAATTATTACAAATGGCAAAATAACTACAACGCATACAAGTACACAAGTATTACGTTTCGAACTAAATGCATGAACAGACATTTAAGTAAATACAGTGAGTTAAACAATAAAGCAAAATACACATAAATGGCCCATGTATTGTAGCAATAATGAAAGTATTGGTAATTGTTTAGTAATGAATTTTGAGTGAATACTTTTCCAACTCTGGTTTAATTAACTTTTGTAAATAACTATGTTTTATGAAATGCATAAATAAATATTGTAACAACAATATTCTTTTCATTCTGAGCTTCTAAACCTTTTTGAATATTAATTGGAATCATACTAATAAGATAACACTGATAGCTATGAAAAGGAAGCAAACTGATTGTGTCTGTATTTCCATGTATAACAAATAAGGTGAAATTTTTAAATATGGTTAATTCTTATAAAATCATGAGTATGAATGTAGCAGTTATCATCAAGATATTATGTGATGCAATTACTGTACTTTTTTAATAAGACACAGCCCTTTGAGACTGACATATAAAAAAAAAAATTATAAAAATAACGGAATTCCCAGCTGTCACATCAGAGATCAAACATTTATTTCCGTACACAAACACACACATATATACACACATAAAAAACGATGATGAACATTGAAACGAATGAATGAATGAACTGTCGAGACAAAAGGGTCGATTATCTCTAAGAAAAGATGTTTTAGAAAATGACGGTTACATAATCTGGTAACAGAATCCCGAAGGCGTTGGGGACAACGTGAGGTTGACGGAACTCAGTAATGCACAACGTTACACATACGGTATACGTACGTCGGTGTTACGTGCTCTGCCACGCACTACTTTTGGCTGTGCCGCCGCTTATCGGGAAACTTCCGGTAAGCGTCACATCACACTTACGCAGTGCATACATTTGCGACGCACTATAATACGTTGTTTTACGCACATCGGCCCATGTCACGTACCCAGTTGGGCGGGCCTTATTCATCTCGCGTATGGTCACGTTTCACAATTTTCCGCCGTGCATGGGCATGCATCCCTTGATACGTGAATGTGTGAACTTATCATCAGTCACAATGGACCCAGAATCTAAGCCACCAAAGAAGTCGACGATGCAGAAAAATTAACAAATGTTTTGAAAAACTAATTTGGTTCTCAACTTAAATTGAGGCCAGCAAAGAAGAGATTCTTCTTTTCTAGCATTCTTTTACCGGGAAATCATCCAGATGTTTTTGCATGTATAAACCGAGCATTATCATCTTGGAGACTCAGACTTAGATAAAGATTATGTAGTCATTGCAGATTATATGTAAATATCACTCGTAAATGCGCCATTGTATGTTTTTAAAGTTTTCCTTTTTATTTTCTGGTTTTACTTCAAAAGTTCCTGATGCTGAACAAATAGGAGACTTGAGTCTATAATTGATGACTCTTTGTTATTCATTTGCGTAATATTTTATATCTCCACAAAAAACCAAGAAGTATTTTTATAAGGCTTTTCGGACCTCAAATGTTGCCTTGTCAATCATATAAGAGTTAAAAATACTTCAGAAAATGGGGATTTAGTAACACTAAAAACACGGATGACTCGAAATCAAATCAAATAACAGTGGAACAGTACTTTAACTGGCCATGCCAAAAATAATGGATGATAAAAGTTTAGGATGCTAGTGTTGCATCTTACTGCATAAAAATGACTGTGAAATAAAATAGAACTAAATTATTCTTTTGGTTTATTTAGTTACTGAACTAATAAACATTACAAATTGATGAAAAGATTATTAAAATCGTTTCCTTCTGGTTTGAAAATGAATAATAAATCGTAGCTTAATATCTTCTAAAGTTCATCTTTGATCATTTGGTCATAATCGCAGCCTCTGCCCTGCTCGGTCTTGACTAATCTGTTGGAATCGACTCCTATGCTGTCGAAGGCTGCTCTGCACTTGGCGATGTACTTGTCGTAGGACTCGGGAGCTCGGGCGAAGAAGAAGGCGAAGTCTGAGTGATAGCCGTAGTTGTATTCCATGCAGGAGTACATGCAGGCGTAGTTGTTGTAGTCGGTGTCGAGGATTACGAGGGGCGCTGGGAAGGCTGTTGAAGAAAAAGATAACAATAGATAAGTGTTAGTTGTTGTAGTTGTCTTCTCTAAAGGAGATCTTCGTTTCAGAATCTTTCATTATTTGATCTTAGTGACAAAAGCAGAGAAAGGGAGTGAAACTCACTGTTTTCGAGGTTGATCATGAGATGAGGGTCTCCGAGGGCATGGGCGTGAGGACACCCTTTCTCTTGAGCTGGCTCCCTTCTGCAGTTATGCCGACAGTCTTGATATCGAAGCCTTTACCATCTGAGGAACAGAAAAGTTACACGAGTCTTAGAAAAAAATAATCATCCTGCTGAAGTTGCTAACAAGTGTGGTGACTGGTAACGATGTTGAAGCATAAAATTTTGAACAGGTAAATAAAAGTTCATATAACCAGAGTTAAAAATATCGAACAATATTTACTATAATTTCTGTGTTAGATGCATTTACAAGAATGAATCATTTTCACATACATGAAATAACAATTTTATATATACATATACAAATATATATATATATATATATATATATATATATATATATATATATATATATATATATATATATATATATATATATATATATATATATATATATATATATATATATATATATATATATATATATATATATATATATATATATATGTATACTACTAGTCACTTTTTACAGATACCTATGTAATTGTATAGCTGCAATTCCTCTTTTTTTGATACGCTTGTTACTACAAAGCCTTAAGATCCAAGTGCATAAGTGCATATTTCTTGCCCTTGCATCTTATTGTAGTGACAAGCGTATTCAAAAAGCTCGAAGAATTCGAGAAAGTTAGAGGGCATTGTGGCTATTACAATTATGTGTCTGTGTATGTGTGTGTGTGTGTGTGTGGTGTGCATGACTTGCCATCATGGTAATATATAATCATCAAAACGATAAAAAGGTCTCACTTACTGTAAGCATAATTGATTCGGACGCATTTTTTAAGAAGCTGATAAGGGTTTGTCGAGATAGCTTGCTGATACCAAATGCCTCCGAACTGGAACAAAAGAAAAGAAAATTGCAGATGTAGTTAGGAGATTAGTCTTCTCTGCTTCTTTCCATATTACGAAAATAGAACTTAATTGACACAGCAAAATCAAATCCATACTTACGCTGGAATGTCTCGGAAGCTGTTCTTGCCAAAGTTTGTGCTCGTCGACAGCAGGACATTTGCCTTTGATGACGAAATCGGGGACTTCGTCAGCAACCACGGCTGCGACCACCACCACCACCACCAGCAGGAGAGTCTTCGAGAGCATCTTGCACATGAAACGATCGACTCTGGTTCTGCCAGGGAAGACCCCTGCGCCCTCTTAAATAGCAGTTCGGTTTCTCTCAATTCGGGCAGGTGTCAGTTAGTCTTATTTAGGTAGGCTCATCTTGGTATATCTTTCAAGTGAATAATAAAAAGCAGAACATCATTTCATTAACTTCTTCTTCAAGGTAAGCTACTCTGTATTGATCAAATTTTGTATCGTGCAATTTAACTTTGTTTTAGCATTGTATTTCTTTAATGCTACTCGGCACTGTCTCTAATCTTTATATTTCTTTTCCCCAGTGAGGAACATTATCTGGTGACCATAAGAGATATTCTCCCAATATATTCATGTGTGATGACATAATTTAAGCAAAGGATTACTGCTACAAAAAGTCAAAACGGCGAAAACGAATGAAATGAAGAAAGAGGAAAAACTACGATTGCTTTTCAGGCTCCGCCCACAAGTAGACCATTGGCCCGCCGACTCCGAGTATAAAAGATCGTCTCCCGAAGTCCCTGGAACAGTCGTTTGAGTCGCCCATCCAGACATCATAGAAGATGCTGCGCTTCACCCTTTTAGTCCTGGGGATCGTAGGATTCGTTATCTGCGAGGATTTCCCAGATATCCCCAGTTCCTCCAGAAAGGAAACTGCGCCAAGATCAACACCTTCCCCAAATTCGATTTAAGAAGGGTAGGGTGACAGTATTTTCATGTTGGTGACGAGTAACTTTAGTAATTGTGGTCCGGTTTGTGTCAGGTAACGATACTTGTGGGCCTCTTTGTGACAAGTACAGAACCTTGTATTATTTTGCCGTTCTGTTTGTGACAGGTGGCTTATAATTCTTATGATTTTCTGTTATGACAGATTAAACATTCAGTTGCTTTTCGAAGTATGCTGGCCTTTTAACTTATGTTTTCAAATCTTGTGGTGAGTTATATTGTATCTTTAGTTATTAATAAAGTGATAGTCTGATATATATTCATATATAATATAACATATATATATGTATACAATTATACATATGTATATATACATACATATATATACATATCTACATATAATATATATATATATATATATATATATCATATTGCATATATATATATATATATATATATATATATATATATATTTATATATATATATATATATATACATACACACATACACACACATATATATATATATATATATATATATATATATATATATATATATATATATATATACATATGTCTCTTTGCAAATATTACCCATTTACAGAATATAATGCAATTTATATTATGAAATATTTGTCTTTTTACTTTCAGTACAGTGGACGTTGGTACCAGACTGACGTCATCGAAATCCCCTACCAGCCTTATACCAAATGCATCAATTCCTTCTATGATTATTCGGAACCCATGTATGGATTCAACGTCAGGACGGCAGGACTGAGCCCTGAGGGCGAACACCTGAAGTTGGAAGGAAAAATCTACCCAACTGAGAAGTTCCCCGCAAGTCACATGCTAATTGATTTCCCTACAGGTGAGATGTTGTTTCACTTTCCTTGTTGAAAGTTCATCTTTTTGAAGCATATGCATGTGTGTATTTTCTATAAAGCTCGATCGTAAATATTTTAAAATGTCTATTATTCCCTTTTTACAGTCATGGGTTACCCATACGAAATCATCGACACCGACTACGATACCTACTCCTGCGCCTACTCCTGCGTCGACTGGAACGCCTACAAGACGGAGTTCGCCTTCGTCTTCTCAAGGACTCCTGAGAACAATGGACCTGCCAAAGCCAAGTGCAAGACGATCTTCAACAAGCACGGAATCGACTTCTCGACATTCGTCAAGTCCCCACACGGAAGACTGCGTCTACAGAGCCTAGATATATTTGAGTAGGACACAGATCACCTCATGCATCCATAGACATTTAATTTTTGGTGCCATTGTGGCCACACGCATATTTCATACTGTTCTGTTTATGAGCTGAGATCAGTAAATATCAAAGAAATAAAACATTTGTTTTTATAACCTTTGTGATTAAAAAAAAAACTCAGAAAAACTTATACTTACTTGTCAACGAGTAGATAACAAAAATGAGATTCAGTTATAAAAAGAGACTCAGAAAGGGAATGATATATATACACTTACTCCTTGTATTTATGCCTATCAAGAATCGTGAAATAGATGCGAGTTATCTTATTTCTTCCTCTGAAATAAAGAAAGTATTAAGCAGTTGAGAGAAAAACATAAATCAGTTTGCTTACTGATATGAACTTTTAAATATATCCAAAATCGTGGAATAGACTGCATATAAGGAATTTACTTCACTAAATAATGTACAAGAAATTATACACACACATATATATAACTATATATACACATGTATGTATGTATGTATGTATGTATGTATGTATGTATGTATGTATGTATGTTTGTATGTATGTATGTATGTATGTATGTATGTATATATTTATACCATTAGCAAGCTACCAAATACGATTTCTTAGCTCAACGCCTTTTACTCGTACTTTCTTCTTGTTAAGCTTACCTGAAGCTTCATAAGTTTCTACTAAACAAGTTTTTGGAATCCCAGGTTTAGATTCTCTCCTTTGAACTTTTTATGATGTTGATTCTCAGTCGTGAAAAGGCTGAAAAATGACCCTATGGAGACGTTGATGATAAGACCTAGTCACTGGTATAAGTCAAGTTGCCTAGGGCGGACGGTGACCATGCACCTTGATGTGATACAGGACTCCCAGAACCCATAAACTTTGTAATCTACTCAGACCTATAATGTCTAGATAACATCCCTAATATAAAAGATGGCTAAGGTTTTAAGAGACTTTCTTATTCCCTATACACGTGCAGGGTGTACATCCAGTTCTCCTTTGAATTTTTAGATGTGAAAATCATCCCACCTGAGGAAGACATAGCAGTCACTGGACGCACACAGCCTTCCCATTTTTCTTCTAGTGCAGGAGACTTTGGTATCATCTTGAATGATTTGTACACATTAAAAATGAATTCCCTTATCAGTACCTGAAAGATTGTTGAAGGGTTTTTTCGACAGGTGGATGGTGTGCCTCTTTCCAATTACTAAGTACCGATGAGAATATATCATGGATTTGAAAAATATCTTTTATTAAATTAACTAGCACAAATATAAGTAAACAAATAAAGAAGGCAAAGTGAACCTGAAAAGACAATCTAAGTATACATTACTGAAATATAAATAAGTCCAAAGTACTATATGTAACATATGGGCAAAGCAACATAATTACAACAGACAGAAAAAAATAAGCAAGTCATATACAATGTAATAAATATCGGAGAGAAAGTACTTTCAAAAAGATAGAATGATCATATCAGAAAAGAATCCATGTTAAGTATTAATTACCAATGGCAAAATAACTACAACACATACAAGTACACAAGTATTTAGTTTCGAACTAAATGCATGAACAGACATTTAAGTAAATACAGTGAGTTAAACAATTAAGCAAAATACAGATAAATGGCCCATGTATTGCAGCAATAATGAAAGTATTGGTAATTGTTTAGTAATGAATGTTGAGTGAATACTTTTCCAACTCTGGTTTAATTAACTTTTGTAAATAACTATGTTTTATGAAATGCATAAATAAATATTGTAACAACAATGTTCTTTTCATTCTGAGCTTCTAAACCTTTTGAATATTAATTGAATCATACTAATAAGATAACACTGATAGCTATGAAAAGGAAGCAAACTGATTGTGTCTGTATTTCCATGTATAACAAATAAGGTGAAATTTTTAAATATGGTTAATTCTTATAAAATCATGAGTATGAATGTAGCAGTTATCATCAAGATATTATGTGATGCAATTACTGTGCTTTTTAATAAGACACAGCCCTTTGAGACTGACATATAAAAAAAATTATAAAAATAACGGAATTCCCAGCTGTCACATCAGAGATCAAACATTTATTTCCGTACACAAACACACACACATATACACACATTAAAAACGATGATGAACATTGAAACGAATGAATGAATGAACTGTCGAGACAAAAGGGTCGATTATCTCTAAGAAAAGATGTTTTAGAAAATGACGGTTACATAATCTGGTAACAGAATCCCGAAGGCGTTCTCCACCGTCTTGCGTGCCCTACATGGGGACAATGTGAGGTTGACGTAACTCAGTAACGCACAACGTTATACATACGGTATACGTACGTCGGTGTTACGTGCTCTGCCACGCACTACTTTTGGCTGTGCTGCCGCTTATCGGGAAACTTCCGGTAAGCGTCACATCACACTTACGCAGTGCATACATTTGCGACGCACTATAATACGTTGTTTTACGCACATCGGCCCATGTCACGTACCCAGTTGGGCGGGCCTTATTCATCTCGCGTATGGTCACGTTTCACAATTTTCCGCCGTGCATGGGCATGCATCCCTTGATACGTGAATGTGTGAACTTATCATCAGTCACAATGGACCCAGAATCTAAGCCACCAAAGAAGTCGACGATGCAGAAAAATTAACAAATGTTTTGAAAACTAATTTGGTTCTCAACTTACAATTGAGGCCAGCAAAGAAGAGATTCTTCTTTTCTAGCATTCTTTTTACCGGAAATCATCCAGATGTTTTTGCATGTATAAACCGAGCATTATCATCTTGAGACTCAGACTTAGATAAAGATTATGTAGTCATTGCAGATTATATGTAAATATCACTCGTAAATGCGCCATTGTATGTTTTTAAAGTTTTCCTTTTTTATTTTCTGGTTTTACTTCGAAAGTTCCTGATGCTGAACAAATAGGAGACTTGAGTCTATAATTGATCACTCTTTGTTATTCATTTGCGTAATATTTTATATCTCCACGATAAAACCAAGAAGTATTTCTTATAAGGCTTTTCGGACCTCAAATGTTGCCTTGTCAATCATATAAGAGTTAAAAATACTTCAGAAAATGGGGATTTAGTAACACTGCAAAACACGGATGACTCGAAATCAAATCAAATAAGGTGGAACAGTACTTAAAGAACTGGCCATGCCAAAATAATGGATGATAAAAGTTTAGGATGCTAGTGTTGCGTCTTACTGCATAAAAATGACTGTGAAATGAAACAGAACTAAATTATTCTTTTGGTTTATTTAGTTACTGAACTAATAAACATTACAAATTGATGAAAAGATTACTAATAATCGTTTCCTTCTGGTTTGAACATGAATAATAAATCGTAGCTTAATATCTTCTAAAGTTCATCTTTGATCATTTGGTCATAATCGCAGCCTCTGCCCTGCTCGGTCTTGACTAATCTGTTGGAATCGACTCCTATGCTGTCGAAGGCTGCTCTGCACTTGGCGATGTACTTGTCGTAGGACTCGGGAGCTCGGGCGAAGAAGAAGGCGAAGTCTGAGTGATAGCCGTAGTTGTATTCCATGCAGGAGTACATGCAGGCGTAGTTGTTGTAGTCGGTGTCGAGGATTACGAGTGGCGCTGGGAAGGCTGTTGAAGAAAAAGATAACAATAGATAAGTGTTAGTTGTTGTAGTTGTCATCTCTAAAGGAGATCTTCGTTTCAGAATCTTTCAGTATTTAATCTTAGTGACAAAAGCAGAGAAAGGGAGTGAAACTCACTGTTTTCGAGGTTGATCATGAGATGAGGGTCTCCGAGGGGCATGGGCGTGAGGACACCCCTTCTCTTGAGCTGGCTCCCTTCTGCAGTTATGCCGACAGTCTTGATATCGAAGCCTTTACCGTCTGAGGAACAGAAAAGTTACACGAGTCTTAGAAAAAAAAATAATCATCCTGCTGAAGTTGCTAACAAGTGTGGCGACTGGTAATGATGTTGAAGCATAAAATTTTGAACAGGTAAATAAAAGTTCATATAATCAGAGTTAAAAATATCGAACAATATTTACTATAATTTCTGTGTTAGATGCATTTACAAGAATGAATCATTTTCACATATGAACATATACAATAACAGATATAAACATATATATATATATATATATATATATATATATATATATATATATATATATATATATATATATATATATATATATATATATATATATATATATATATATGTGTGAGTATGTGTAGAATCTACTAGTCACTTTTTACCAGATACCTATGTAATTGTAATAGCTGCAATTCCTCGCACTTTTTTGATACGCTTGTTACTACAAAGCCTTAAGATCCAAGTGCATAAGTGCATATTTCTTGCCCTTGCATCTTAAGGCCTTGTAGTGACAAGCGTATTAAAAAAAGCTCTTAAGAATTGAGAAAGTTAGAGGGCATTGTGGCTATTACAATTACACGCACACACACACACAGACACACACACACACACACACACACACATATATATATATATATATATATATATATATATATATATATATATATATATATATATATATATATATATATATATGTGTGTGTGTGTGTGTGTGTATGCTACTTGCTATCATGGTAATATATAATTATCAAAACGATAAAAAGGTCTCACTTACTGTAAGCATAATTGATTCGGACGCACTTTTTAAGAAGCTGATAAGGGTTTGTCGAGATAGCTTGCTGATACCAAATGCCTCCGAACTGGAACAAAAGAAAAGAAAATTGCAGATGTAGTTAGGAGAATAGCCTTCTCTTGTTCTTTCCATATTACGAAAATAGAACTTAATTGACACAGCAAAATCAAATCCATACTTACGCTGGAATGTCTCGGAAGCTGTTCTTGCCAAAGTTTGTGCTCGTCGACAGCAGGACATTTGCCTTTGATGACGAAATCAGGGACTTCGTCAGCAACCACGGCTGCGACCACCACCACCAGCAGGAGAGTCTTCGAGAGCATCTTGCGCATGAAACGATCGACTCTGGTTCTGCCAGGGAAGACCCCTGCGCCCTCTTAAATAGCAGTTCGGTTTCTCTCAATTCGGGCAGGTACCGGTTAGTCTTATTTGGGTAGGCTCATCTTGGTATATCTTTCAAGTGAATAATAAAAAGCAGAACATCATTTCATTAGCTTCTCCTTCAAGGTAAGCTACTCGTATTGATCAAATTTTGTATCGTGCAATTTAACTTTGTTTTAGCATAGTATTTCTTTAATGCTACTCGGCACTGTCTCTAATCTTTATATTTCTTTACCCAGTGAGGACCATTTTCTGGTGACCATAAGAGATAGTCTCCCTATATTTTCATGTGTGATGACATAATTTAAGCAAAGGATTACTGCTACAAAAAGTCAAAACGGCGAAAACGAATGAAATGAAGAAAGGAAAAAACTACGATTGCTTTTCAGGCTCCGCCCACAAGTGGACCATTGGCCCGCCGACTCCGAGTATAAAAGATCGTCTCCAGAAGTCCCTGGAACAGTCGTTTGAGTCGCCCATCCAGACATCATAGAAGATGCTGCGCTTCACCCTTTTAGTCCTGGGGCTCGTAGGATTCGTTATCTGCGAGGATTTCCCAGATATCCCCGAGTTCCTCCAGAAAGGAAACTGCGCAAGATCAACACCTTCCCAAATTCGATTTAAGAAGGGTAGGGTGACAGTATTTTCATGTTGGTGACGAGTAACTTTAGTAATTGTGGTCCGGTTTGTGTCAGGTAACGATACTTGTGGGCCTCTTTGTGACAAGTACAGAACCTTGTATTATTTTGCCGTTCTGTTTGTGACAGGTGGCTTGTAATTCTTATGATTTTCTGTTATGACACATTAAACATTCAGTTGCTTTTCAAGTATGCTGGCCTTTTAACTTATGTTTTCAAATCTTGTGGTGAGTTATATTGTATCTTTAGGGTTATTAATAAATTGATAGTCTGATATATATTCATATATATAAATATATATATATATATATATACAATTATACATATGTATATATATGCATACATATATATGTATATATATATATATATATGTATATATATATATATATATATAAATATATATATATATATATATATATATATATATATATATATATATATATATATATATATATACATATACATACATATGTCTCTTTGCAAATATGTGCCCATTTACAGAATATAATGCAATTTATATTATGAAATATTTGTCTTTTTACTTTCAGTACAGTGGACGTTGGTACCAGACTGACGTCATCGAAATCCCCTACCAGCCTTATACCAAATGCATCAATTCCTTCTATGATTACTCGGAACCCATGTATGGATTCAACGTCAGGACGGCAGGACTGAGCCCTGAGGGCGAACACCTGAAGTTGGAAGGAAAAATCTACCCAACTGAGAAGTTCCCCGCAAGTCACATGTTAATTGATTTCCCTACAGGTGAGATGTTGTTTCACTTTCCTTGTTGAAAGTTCATCTTTTTGAAGCATATGCCTGTGTGTATTTCTATAACGCTCGATCGTAAATTTTAAAATGTCTATTATTCCCTTTTTACAGTCATGGGTTACCCATACGAAATCATCGACACCGACTACGATACCTACTCCTGCGCCTACTCCTGCGTCGACTGGAACGCCTACAAGACAGAGTTCGCCTTCGTCTTCTCAAGGACTCCTGAGAACAATGGACCTGCCAAAGCCAAGTGCAAGACGATCTTCAACAAGCACGGAATCGACTTCTCGACATTCGTCGAAGTCCCCCACACGGAAGACTGCGTCTACAGAGCCTAGATATATTTGAGTAGGACACAGATCACCTCATGCATCCATAGACATTTAATTTTTGGTGCCATTGTGGCCACACGCATATTTCATACTGTTCTGTTTATGAGCTGAGATCAGTAAATATCAAAGAAATAAAACATTTGTGTTTATAACCTTTGTGATTAAAAAAAAAACTCAGAAAAACTTATACTTACTTGTCAACGAGTAGATAACAAAAATGAGATTCAGTTATAAAAAGAGACTCAGAAAGGGAATGATATATATACACTTACTCCTTGTATTTATGCCTATCAAGAATCGTGAAATAGATGCGAGTTATCTTATTTCTTCCTCTGAAATAAAGAAAGTATTAAGCAGTTGAGAGAAAAACATAAAAATCAGTTTGCTTACTGATATGAACTTTTAAATATATCCAAAATCGTGGAATAGACTGCATATAAGGAATTTACTTCACTAAATAATGTACAAGTAATTATACACACACATATATATAACTATATAAACACATGTATGTATGTATGTATGTATGTATGTATGTATGTATGTATGTATGTATGTATGTATGTATGTATGTATGTATGTATACCATTAGCAAGCTACCAAATACGATTTCTTAGCTCAACGCCTTTTACTCGTACTTTCTTCTTGTTAAGCTTACCTGAAGCTTCATAAGTTTCTACTAAACAAGTTTTTGGAATCCCAGGTTTAGATTCTCTCCTTTGAACTTTTTATGATGTTGATTCTCAGTCGTGAAAAGGCTGAAAAATGACCCTATGGAGACGTTGATGATAAGACCTAGTCACTGGTATAAGTCAAGTTGCCTAGGGCGGACGGTGACCATGCACCTTGATGTGATACAGGACTCTCAGAACTCATAAACTTTGTAATCTACTCAGACCTATAATGTCTAGATAACATCCCTAATATAAAAGATGGCTAAGGTTTTAAGAGACTTTCTTATTCCCTATACACGTGCAGGGTGTACATCCAGTTCTCCTTTGAATTTTTAGATGTGAAAATCATCCCACCTGAGGAAGACATAGCAGTCACTGGACGCACATAGCCTTCCCATTTTTCTACTAGTGCAGGAGACTTTGGTATCATCTTGAATGATTTGTACACATTAAAAATGAATTCCCTTATCAGTACCTGAAAGACTGTTGAAGGGTTTTTTCGACAGGTGGATGGTGTGCCTCTTTCCAATTACTAAGTACCGATGAGAATATATCATGGATTTGAAAAATATCTTTATTAAATTAACTAGCACAAATATAAGTAAACAAATAAAGAAGGCAAAGTGAACCTGAAAAGACAATCTAAGTATACATTACTGAAATATAAATAAGTCCAAAGTACTATATGTAACATATGGGCAAAGCAACATAATTACAACAGACAGAAAAAAATAAGCAAGTCATATACAATGTAATAAATATCGGAGAGAAAGTACTTTCAAAAAGATAGAATGATCATATCAGAAAAGAATCCATGTTAAGTATTAATTACCAATGGCAAAATAACTACAACGCATACAAGTACACAAGTATTTAGTTTCGAACTAAATGCATGAACAGACATTTAAGTAAATACAGTGAGTTAAACAATAAAGCAAAATACACATAAATGGCCCATGTATTGCAGCAATAATGAAAGTATTGGTAATTGTTTAGAAATGAATGTTGAGTGAATACTTTTCAACTCTGGTTTAATTAACTTTTGTAAATAACTATGTTTTATGAAATGCATAAATAAATATTGGAACAACAATGTACTTTTCATTCTGAGCTTCTAAACCTTTTGAATATTAATTGGAATCATACTAATAAGATAACACTGATAGCTATGAAAAGGAAGCAAACTGATTGTGTCTGTATTTCCATGTATAACAAATAAGGTGAAATTTTTAAATATGGTTAATTCTTATAAAATCATGAGTATGAATGTAGCAGTTATCATCAAGATATTATGTGATGCAATTACTGTGCTTTTTTAATAAGACACAGCCCTTTGAGACTGACATATAAAAAAAAAAAATTATAAAAATAACGGAATTCCCAGCTGTCACATCAGAGATCAAACATTTATTTCCGTACACAAACACACACACATATACACACATAAAAACGATGATGAACATTGAAACGAATGAATGAATGAATGAACTGTCGAGACAAAAGGGTCGATTATCTCTAAGAAAAGATGTTTTAGAAAATGACGGTTACATAATCTGGTAACAGAATCCCGAAGGCGTTCTCCACCGTCTTGCGTGCCCTACATGGGGACAATGTGAGGTTGACGTAACTCAGTAACGCACAACGTTATACATACGGTATACGTTTTCGGTGTTACGTGCTCTGCCACGCACTACTTTTGGCTGTGCTGCCGCTTATCGGGAAACTTCCGGTAAGCGTCACATCGCGCTTACGCAGTGCATACATTTGCAACGCACTATAATACGTTGTTTTACGCACATCGGCCCATGTCACGTACCCAGTTGGGCGGGCCTTATTCATCTCGCGTATGGTCACGTTTCACAATTTTCCGCCGTGCATGGGCATGCATCCCTTGATACGTGAATGTGTGAACTTATCATCAGTCACAATGGACCCAGAATCTAAGCCACCAAAGAAGTCGACGATGCAGAAAAATTAACAAATGTTTTGAAAACTAATTTGGTTCTCAACTTACAATTGAAGCCAGCAAAGAAGAGATTCTTCTTTTCTAGCATTCTTTTACCGGGAAATCATCCAGATGTTTTTGCATGTATAAACCGAGCATTATCATCTTGGAGACTCAGACTTAGATAAAGATTATGTAGTCATTGCAGATTATATGTAAATATCACTCGTAAATGCGCCATTGTATGTTTTTAAAGTTTTCCTTTTTTATTTTCTGGTTTTACTTCGAAAGTTCCTGATGCTGAACAAATAGGAGACTTGAGTCTATAATTGATGACTCTTTGTTATTCATTTGCGTAATATTTTATATCTCCACAAACCAAGAAGTATTTCTTATAAGGCTTTTCGGACCTCAAATGTTGCCTTGTCAATCATATAAGAGTTAAAAATACTTCAGAAAATGGGGATTTAGTAACACTGCAAAACACGGATGACTCGAAATCAAATCAAATAAGGTGGAACAGTACTTAAAGAACTGGCCATGCCAAAAATAATGGATGATAAAAGTTTAGGATGCTAGTGTTGCGTCTTACTGCATAAAAATGACTGTGAAATGAAACAGAACTAAATTATTCTTTTGGTTTATTTAGTTACTGAACTAATAAACATTACAAATTGATGAAAAGATTACTAATAATCGTTTCCTTCTGGTTTGAACATGAATAATAAATCGTAGCTTAATATTTTCTAAAGTTCATCTTTGATCATTTGGTCATAATCGCAGCCTCTGCCCTGCTCGGTCTTGACTAATCTGTTGGAATCGACTCCTATGCTGTCGAAGGCTGCTCTGCACTTGGCGATGTACTTGTCGTAGGACTCGGGAGCTCGGGCGAAGAAGAAGGCGAAGTCTGAGTGATAGCCGTAGTTGTATTCCATGCAGGAGTACATGCAGGCGTAGTTGTTGTAGTCGGTGTCGAGGATCACGAGGGGCGCTGGGAAGGCTGTTGAAGAAAAAGATAACAATAGATAAGTGTTAGGTGTTGTTGTCTTCTCTAAATGAGATCTTCGTTTCAGAAGCTTTCATTATTTGATCTTAGTGACAAAAGCAGAGAAAGGAAGTGAAACTCACTGTTTTCGAGGTTGATCATGAGATGAGGGTCTCCGAGGGGCATGGGCGTGAGGACACCCCTTCTCTTGAGCTGGCTCCCTTCTGCAGTTATGCCGACAGTCTTGATATCGAAGCCTTTACCGTCTGAGGAACAGAAAAGTTACACGAGTCTTAGAACAAAATAATCATCCTGCTGAAGTTGCTAACAAGTGTGGTGACTGGTAACGATGTTGAAGCATGAAATTTTGAACAGGTAAATAAAAGTTCATATAATCAGAGTTAAAAATATCGAACAATATTTACTATAATTTCTGTGTTAGATGCAGTTACAAGAATGAATCATTTTCACATACGAACATATACAATAACAGATATATATATATATATATATATATATATATATATATACATATATATATATATATATATATATATATATATATATATATATATATATATATATATATATATATATATATATATATATATGTGTGTGAGTATGTGTAGAATCTACTAGTCACTTTTTACCAGATACCTATGTAATTGTAATAGCTGCAATTCCACGCACTTTTTTGGATACGCTTGTTACTACAAAGCCTTAAGATCCAATTGCATAAGTGCATATTTCTTGCCCTTGCATCTTAAGGCCTTGTAGTGACAAGCGTATTCAAAAAAGCTCGAAGAATTCGAGAAAGTTAGAGGGCATTGTGGCTATTACAATTACACGCACACACACACACAGACACACACACACACACACACACACACATATATATATATATATATATATATATATATATATATATATATATATATATATATATATATATATATATATATATATGTGTGTGTGTGTGTGTGTGTGTAATTTTACTATCATGGTAAAATATAATTATCAAAACGATAAAAAGGTCTCACTTACTGTAAGCATAATTGATTCGGACGCACTTTTTAAGAAGCTGATAAGGGTTTGTCGAGATAGCTTGCTGATACCAAATGCCTCCGAACTGGAACAAAAGAAAATAAAATTGCAGATGTAGTTAGGAGATTAGTCTTCTCTACTTCTTTCCATATTACGAAAATAGAACTTAATTGACACAGCAAAATCAAATCCATACTTACGCTGGAATGTCTCGGAAGCTGTTCTTGCCAAAGTTTGTGCTCGTCGACAGCAGGACATTTGCCTTTGATGACGAAATCGGGGACTTCGTCAGCAACCACGGCTGCGACCACCACCACCACCAGCAGGAGAGTCTTCGAGAGCATCTTGCGCATGAAACGATCGACTCTGGTTCTGCCAGGGAAGACCCCTGCGCCCTCTTAAATAGCAGTTCGGTTTCTCTCAATTCGGGCAGGTACCGGTTAGTCTTATTTAGGTAGGCTCATCTTGGTATATCTTTCAAGTGAATAATAAAAAGCAGAACATCATTTCATTAGCTTCTCCTTCAAGGTAAGCTACTCGTATTGATCAAATTTTGTATCGTGCAATTTAACTTTGTTTTAGCATAGTATTTCTTTAATGCTACTCAGCACTGTCTCTAATCTTTATATTTCTTTTCCCAGTGAGGAACATTTTCTGGTGACCATAAGAGATAGTCTCCCTATATTTTCATGTGTGATGACATAATTTAAGCAAAGGATTACTGCTACAAAAAGTCAAAACGGCGAAAACGAATGAAATGAAGAAAGAGGAAAAACTACGATTGCTTTTCAGGCTCCGCCCACAAGTGGACCATTGGCCCGCCGACTCCGAGTATAAAAGATCGTCTCCCGAAGTCCCTGGAACAGTCGTTTGAGTCGCCCATCCAGACATCATAGAAGATGCTGCGCTTCACCCTTTTAGTCCTGGGGATCGTAGGATTCGTTATCTGCGAGGATTTCCCAGATATCCCCGAGTTCCTCCAGAAAGGAAACTGCGCCAAGATCAACACCTTCCCCAAATTCGATTTAAGAAGGGTAGGGTGACAGTATTTTCATGTTGGTGACGAGTAACTTTAGTAATTGTGGTCCGGTTTGTGTCAGGTAACGATACTTGTGGGCCTGTTTGTGACAAGTACAGAACCTTGTATTATTTTGCCGTTCTGTTTGTGACAGGTGGCTTGTAATTCTTATGATTTTCTGTTATGACACATTAAACATTCAGTTGCTTTTCGAAGTATGCTGGCCTTTTAACTTATGTTTTCAAATCTTGTGGTGAGTTATATTGTATCTTTAGTTATTAATAAAGTGATAGTCTGATATATATTCATATATATAAATATATACATATATATATGTATACAATTATACATATGTATATATGCATACATATATATGTATATATGTATACATATAACATATATATATATATATATATAAATATATATATATATATATATATATATATATATATATATATATATATATATATATATATATATACATACATACGTCTCTTTGCGAATATGTGCCCATTTACAGAATATAATGCAATTTATATTATGAAATATTTGTCTTTTACTTTCAGTACAGTGGACGTTGGTACCAGACTGACGTCATCGAAATCCCCTACCAGCCTTATACCAAATGCATCAATTCCTTCTATGATTACTCGGAACCCATGTATGGATTCAACGTCAGGACGGCAGGACTGAGCCCTGAGGGCGAACACCTGAAGTTGGAAGGAAAGATCTACCCAACTGAGAAGTTCCCCGCAAGTCACATGCTAATTGACTTCCCTACAGGTGAGATGTTGTTTCACTTTCCTTGTTGAAAGTTCATCTTTTTGAAGCATATGCCTGTGTGTATTTCTATAAAGCTCGATCGTAAATTTTAAAATGTCTATTATTCCCTTTTTACAGTCATGGGTTACCCATACGAAATCATCGACACCGACTACGATACCTACTCCTGCGCCTACTCCTGCGTCGACTGGAACGCCTACAAGACGGAGTTCGCCTTCGTATTCTCAAGGACTCCTGAGAACAATGGACCTGCCAAAGCCAAGTGCAAGACGATCTTCAACAAGCACGGAATCGACTTCTCGACATTCGTCGAAGTCCCCCACACGGAAGACTGCGTCTACAGAGCCTAGATATATTTGAGTAGGACACAGATCACCTCATGCATCCATAGACATTTAATTTTTGGTGCCATTGTGGCCACACATGCATATTTCATACTGTTCTGTTTATGAGCTGAGATCAGTAAATATCAAAGAAATAAAACATTTGTGTTTATAACCTTTGTGATTAAAAAAAAAACTCAGAAAAACTTATACTTACTTGTCAACGAGTAGATAACAAAAATGAGATTCAGTTATAAAAAGAGACTCAGAAAGGGAATGATATATATACACTTACTCCTTGTATTTATGCCTATCAAGAATCGTGAAATAGATGCGAGTTATCTTATTTCTTCCTCTGAAATAAAGAAAGTATTAAGCAGTTGAGAGAAAATCATAAATCAGTTTGCTTACTGATATGAACCTTTAAATATATCCAAAATCGTGGAATAGACTGCATATAAGGAATTTACTTCAGTAAATAATGTACAAGTAATTATACACACACACATATATATATATATATAACTACATGTACACATGTATGTATGTATGCATGTATGTATATATTTATACCATTAGCAAGCCACCTAATACGATTTCTTAGCTCAACGCCTTTTACTTTCTTCTTGTTAAGCTTACCTGAAGCTTCACAAGTTTCTACTAAACAAGTTTTTGGAATCCCAGGTTTGGATTCTCTCGTTTGAACTTTTTCTGGTGTCTATTCTCAGTCGTGAAAAGACTTAAAAATGACCCTATGGAGACGTTGATGATAAGACCAAGTCACTGGTATAAGTCAAGTTGCCTAAGGCGGACGGTGACCATGCACCTTGATGGTGATACAGGACTCTCAGAACCCATAAACTTTGTAATCTACTCAGACCTAGAATATCTCGATAACATCCCTAATATACAGGATTGCTAAGGTTTTAAGAGTCTTCCTTATCCCCTATACACGTGCAGGGTGGACATCCAGTTCTCTTTTGAATTTTTAGATGTGAAAATCATCCCACCTGAGGAAGACATAGCAGTCACTGGACGCTCACAGCCTTTCCACTATTCTTCCTCTGCAGGAGACATTGGCATCATCTTGAATGATTTGTACACATTAAAAATGGATTTCCCTTTCAGTACCTGAAAGACGGTTGAAGGATTTTTTCGACAGGTGGACGGTATGGCAATGTGATCACCTCTTGGAGTTTTCTTTTCTCATCATATAATCGGCTGCTGTAGAAGACGGGACCTTCTCAGTCACAAGTGTGTGAACTTAGCATCAGTCACAACGGTCCCAGAATCTAAGCCGCCAAAGAAGTAGACGATGCAGAAAGATTTACAAATGTGTTGAAAACTAATTCGGTTCTCAACTTACAATTGAGGCCAGCAAAGAGGAGATTCTTCTTTTCTCGCATTCTTTAACCTGGAAACCATGCAGGTGTTGTCTCTGCATGTATACACCGAGCATTATCATCTTAGAGACTCGGACTTAGATATGGTTTATGTAGCCATTGCATATTATGTGTAAATATCACTCGTAAATGCGCCATCGTATGTTTTCAAAGCTTTCCATTTTTGTTTTCTGGTTTTACTTCGAAAGTTCTTGATGCTTAAAAGATAGGAGACTTGAGTCTATAATTATTGGTCACTCTTTGAAGAATTCATTTGCGTAATATTTTACATCTCCACGATAAAACCAAAAAGTATTTCTTATAAAGCTTTTCGGACCTCAAATGTTGCCTTGTCAATCATACAACGAAATCAAATCAAGTAACGAGGAACAGTGCTTAAAGAACTGGCCATGACAAAAATAATAGATGATAAAATGTTTGGATGCCAGTGTTGCATCTTACTGCATAAAATGACTATAGAATAAAATAGAACTAAATTATTCTTTTGGTTTATTAAGTTACTAAACTATTAAACATTACAATTTGATGAAAAAATATCAAAATATCATATACTTGTGGTTTGAAAATGAAAAAGAAATCTTAGTTTAATGTCTTCTAAAGTTCGTCTTTGATCATTTGGTCATAATCGCAGCCTCTGCCCTGCTCGGTCTTGACTAATCTGTTGGAATCGACTCCTATGCTGTCGAAGGCTGCTCTGCACTTGGCGATGTACTTGTCGTAGGACTCGGGAGCTCGGGCGAAGAAGAAGGCGAAGTCTGAGTGATAGCCGTAGTTGTATTCCATGCAGGAGTACATGCAGGCGTAGTTGTTGTAGTCGGTGTCGAGGATCACGAGGGGCGCTGGGAAGGCTGTTGAAGAAAAAGATAACAATAGATAAGTGTTAGTTGCTGTAGCTGTCATCTCTAAAGGAGATCTTCGTTTCAGAAGCTTTCATTATTTGATCTTAGTGACAAAAGCAGAGAAAGGGAGTGAAACTCACTGTTTTCGAGGTTGATCATGAGATGAGGGTCTCCGAGGGGCATGGGCGTGAGGACACCCTTTCTCTTGAGCTGGCTCCCTTCTGCAGTTATGCCGACAGTCTTGATGTCGAAGCCTTTACCATCTGAGGAACAGAAAAGTTACACGAGTCTTAGAACAAAATAATCATCCTGCTGAAGTTGCTAACAAGTGTGGTGACTGGTAACGATGTTGAAGCATAAAATTTTGATCAGGTAAATAAAAGTTCATTTAACTAGAGTTAAAAATATTGTGCAATATTTACTATAATTTCTGTGTTGGATGCAGTTACAAGAGTGAATCATTTTCACGTACAAACATACACACTAACAGATACACACACACACACACACATATATATATGTATGGATGTATATATAAATATATATACATCTATATGCATATATATGCAGTATATATATATATGTATATATATACATATGTAGAATCTACTGATCACTTTTAAACAGATACATATGTAATTGTAATAGCCACAATGCCCTCTAACTTTCTCGAATTCCTCGCACTTTTCTGGATACGCTTGTCACCGCAAAGCCTTAAGATCCAAGTGCATAAATGCATATTTCTTGTACTTGGATCTTAAGGTTTTGTAGTGATAAGCGTATTCAAAAAAGCGCAAGGAATTCGAGAAAGTTAAAGGGCATTGTGGCCATTACAATTACGCACACACACACACACACTATATATATACATGTATATATATATATATATATATATATATATATATATATATATATATATATATATATATATATATATATATATATATATATATATATATATGCGTGTGTGTGCATGACTTGCCATCATGTCAATCTATAAGTATGAAAACGATGAAATGGTCTCACTTACTGTAAGCATAATTGATTCGGACGCACTTTTAAGAAGCTGATAAGGGTTTGTCGAGATAGCTTGCTGATACCAAATGCCTCCGAACTGGAACAAAAGAAAAGAAAATTGCAGATGTAGTTAGGAGAATAGCCTTCTCTACTTCTTTCTATATTACGAAAATAGAACTAAATTGACACAGCAAAATTAAATCCCTACTTACGCTGGAATGTCTCGGGAGCTGTTCTTGCCAAAGTCTTTGCTCGTCGACCGCGGGGCATTTGCCTTTGATGACGAAATCGGGGACTTCGTCAGCAACCACGGCTGCGACCACCACCACCACCAGCAGGAGAGTCTTCGAGAACATCTTGCACATGGAACGATCGACTCTGGTTCTGCCAGGGAAGACCCCTGCGTCCCCTTAAATAGCAGTTCGGTCTCTCTCAATTCGGGCAGGTGTCGGTTAGTCTTATTTAGGTAGGCTCATCTTGCATATCTTTAAAGTGAATAATAAAAAGCAGAACATCATTTCATTAACTTCTCCTTCAAGGTAAGCTACTCGTATTGATCAAATTTTGTATTGTGCAATTTAACTTTGTTTTAGCGTAGTATTTCTTTAATGCTACTCAGCACTGTCTCTAATCTTTATTTTTCTTTTTCCCCAGTGAGGAACATTTTCTGGTGACCATAAGAGATATTCTCCCAATATAATCATGTGTGATGACATAATTTAAGCAAAGGAGTACTGCTACAAAAAGTCAAAACGGCGAAAACGAATGAAATGAAGAAAGAGGAAAAACTACGATTGCTTTTCAGGCTCCGCCCACAAGTAGACCATTGCCCCGCCGACTCCGAGTATAAAAGGTCGTCCCCCGAAGTCCCTGGAACAGTCGTTTGAGTCGCCCATCCAGACATCAGAGAAGATGCTGCGCTTCACCCTTTTAGTCTTGGGGATCGTAGGATTCGCTATCTGCGAGGATTTCCCAGACATCCCCGAGTTCCTCCAGAAGGGAAATTGCGCTAAGATCATCCCTTTCCCCAAATTCGATTTAAGAAGGGTAGGGTGACAGTATTTTGTTGTTGGTGACAGTATTTCATGTTGGTGACGAGTAACTTTTGTAATTGTGGTCCGGTTTGTGCCGGGTAACTTACGGTACTTTTGGGTCTCTTTGTCACAGGTTCAGAACCTGATATTCGTCGTTCTGTTTGTGACAGGTGGCTTATAATTCTTATGATCTTCTGTTATGACAGATGAAGCATTCGGTTGCTTTTCGAAGTATGCTGGTTTTGTAACTTATGTTGTCAATTCTTGTTGTGGCTTATATTGTATCTTTAGTTATTAATAATGTGATAGTCTCTATTTACAGAAAATGATGCAATTTATAATAGGATATATTCGTCTTTTTCCTTTCAGTACAGTGGACGCTGGTACCAGACTGACGTCATCGAAATCCCCTACCAGCCTTATACCAAATGCATCAATTCCTTCTATGATTACTCGGAACCCATGTATGGATTCAACGTCAGGACGGCAGGATTGAGCCCTGAAGGCGAGCACCTGAAATTGGAAGGGAAAATCTACCCAACTGAGAAGTTCCCCGCAAGTCACATGTTAATTGACTTCCCTACAGGTGAGATGTTGTTTCACTTTCCTTGCTGAAAGTTCATCTTTTTGAAGCATAAGCCAGCCTGTGTTTCCATGAAGCTCGATCGTAAATATTAAAATGTCTATTATTCCCTTTTTACAGTCATGGGTTACCCATACGAAATCATCGACACCGACTACGACACCTACTCCTGCGCCTACTCCTGCGTCGACTGGAACGCCTACAAGACAGAGTTCGCCTTCGTCTTCTCAAGGACGCCTGAGAACAATGGAGCTGCCAAAGCCAAGTGCAAGGTAATCTTCAACAAGCACGGAATCGACTTCTCGACATTCGTCGAAGTCCCCCACACGGACGATTGCGTCTACAGAGCTTAGATTTCTTGAGGGGACACAGATCACGCCATACCTTCATTAACATTCAATTACTGGTGCCCATGTGGACACACGTATAATAAATATTTTTTCTTTTTATGAAGTGAGATCAACAAGTTTCAAATATATTTGATTTTATATACAAAACTTGTATGATTATTAAACCCTGCATGATTTTAGTAATGAGAAAGGATACAATCAGCTCTTAAATATCAGAGAGTAAATAAAGAAATAGAAAGATTCACTTGAAAAAAGAAATCCAGTCCGGGAATAATATATAAAAACTTACTGCTTGTGTGTATGCCTATGAAGAATGAAATAAGTGCCAGTCATAATTCAGGATATGAACCGCCTAATATAACTAATTTCCTTTAGATTGATACCTAGATGTAAACTCTACATATATATATATATATAATATATATATATAATATATATATATATATATATATATATATATATATATATATATATATATATATATATATATATATATATGAAAAAGTAAGCATATCTGTTAACTTGTTTACAAAATTACGTTTTATCAATTTATCTCTTTGCCTCTCGGTTGATGTGACAAAAGCTAAGTTTATTAAATCGTTCATGAGCTCTTTGTTCACTGTTTGAAAATGAGTTCATCATCAACTTTAAACTATGCCTTTGATGAAAGTTCTACCCTCATACGTCATACAAGCTGGCTACTATACACATGTGACGTTAATTATAAATCGGTTCCTGAAATGCTTTCGGCTATAGGGTTTTGAATACATGAAGTTGCTCCAAATTAAGGACAGGTACGAAGAGGGTCGTTAGTATTTTCAATAACTCATTTATCATCGCATGGATTAGATGTATGTTATTTTATCATACAGGTGCTCCATTTCTCCGCATTGGCACCCATTGTTGTGGTTCTACAGCGGAGAACGCAAACCTGGATTCACTCCCTCCTCTTCTTTTCCCGCCAGCCATGGCTCATAACAAACACTGGGCACCCATATACACACACACACACTATATATATGTATGTGTGTGTCTGTGTGTGTTAATGTGTGTGTATACATGCGTGTATCCTATTGCTTTGGCATTTTATTATTAACAGTTGCTCTCGACGATTATTCTTGAAAATAAATTCCACTTGATTTTAATGTTAATAGCTCTCTCTTTTTTTCTTTTTTTTTTTTAAAGAAAAATGCCCTTCTGATTTTCGTCAGGGACGTTTAGTTCAATATCGTTCGAGGGTCATTTTTTGCCCCGGACGTTTCACCCACAACTATTGCCTTAAAACTATCTTGAGGCTACTACGATTTTTTTTTCATGGCAGTGTGATTATTCAGACTGATTCAATATAGATTGGAGTTCTGGTCTTCCAAGGGCCATCGAGGAAGTAAAAAGTAGTTTTTATATTTGCCACATTAACCATTGATAAGTGGCCGCTTTTTATCCCTAGTTTGAGGAGGTTCCTTATGGTGAATTCCACGAACCAGTTTTCGGCTAACATACTTGTTAAAGATACTTATGGGAGATTAATTACATTTATACAGCTTTTTCTCTTTTACGTGTGTGAGTAGTCCGGGCGATCACAGCCACTCCCCTTAAGGGGCAAAGGGATGTAATCTCTTTTTTAGCGAGTTAGATTCAGGCTCAAATGTGCCGTTGAATATACCTATTGCTTATTGTCAGGTGGCCAAGGTGAGGCGAAATCTGCTTTGTTGTATGAAGACGCAAAAATGCGCCGTTGGTTTTGCCTAGATGAAAGTGACGATCATATGCGACATTTAAAAGTGGCATATGAGCTCAAAATTGTTTCCCAGCAAAAAATTTGTTTTGAGAGCCTGTCTTACTAGGAAAAACTGAAGACATTTTTTTATGATTTAAAACATGTGTTACGAAGCAGGTTGACATCCTCTGGTATTTTCTCCACACTGCCGTAAAACATGCCATAAATGCATGTTGGCAACTTATCCCTCTCACATTACAAACAGGTTCAATGCAAGTCAATGACTGTGCTGGTATTCCCGATCAGTGCTTTACACAATTATCTAGTTCCTCATTGGGCGGTTGGGTTCCGTTCTCAGCTAGCACTCTGTTAGCCCCGCGTTCGAATCTTCGACCGGCCAATGAAGAATAAGAGGAATCTATTTCTGGTGATAGAAATTCATTTGTCGCTAGAATGTGGTTCGGATTCCACAATAAGCTGTAGGTCCCGTTGCTAGGTAACCAATTGGTTCTTAGCCACGTAAAATAAATCTAATCCTTCGGGCCAGCCCTAGGAGAGCTGTTAATCAGCTCAGTGGTCTGGTTAAACTAAGGTATACTTAACTTTTTACACGATTATCCAGCATTTGACAATAACTGGTTCTGCACTTGTTTTTAACCTGTTTGTGATATGTGTGCGATAAGTTTATGCGTTTATGACATGTTGGACGTACCTTTGGTAATGCAGCTAAGCTTGAACAATATATATTACCAAGTGAATATCTCATTTCGAAAAACTCGACCGAAACTACATCATGTAAGTTTAGTTAACAGAATTATTATTATTACTACTTCAGTAGATGAAATCCATTCACGTGGAACAAGCACACCAAAGGGGCCATTGACTTGAAATTCAAGCTTCCAAAGAATGTTGGTTTCAACCTCCCACCGCAGACCCCACACTGCAGCAGTAACTGACCATGACACAGAGCCGGCGATTTTTTTATCGCCCTGGGGTAGACGCGAACCTGCGACATGTGAGTGGCATGCCACGACACCAACCACTATACCAGCGGACCAACAAAGAGGCAAATAATCTCATTCCTACAGTATGCTCTGAGTGATTCTGTCACTTACTTAACGTAGCTTTTCAAGAGAGCGAAAGGGCCTTGTCAATAAATAGCTGGCTAAGGCTGACAGGGAAAAGACCTGCTGGGGTCTCTTGACGAAGGCTTGGCCCTCAGGGTCCATCTGAAAGTGTTCGCCATGTCTTTTTTTTTTTACTTTTTTTTTTTTAGTTTCTATTGTTGAAAGACAACCTCCTGTTTTTTGTTGTGTGTGTGTTAGGGTCATTAGATGTTTCTTTTCTTTTTATAACTTCTTTTTTTTTTTTCTGATCCGATCTTCGATCATTTTAATTAGCCTTATTTTTCCATGGGCACTTTTCTCTCGTGCTCTGGTGTCCCAGCCACTATCGTCTTTTTACAACTTCTTCCATTTTACCGTTGTATTCTTCTTCTTCTTCTTCTTCTTCTTCTTCTTCTTCTTCTTCTTCTTCTTCTTCTTCTTCTTCAGATGATAATAATAACAACAATAACATCTTATAAATGTAATTGTAATTATTATTTCAACTTTCTTCCACTTTTAATCATCTTCATCTTCTCTTCTTTCCTGTATGTTCCCTTCTCAGCTTTGTTGATGACTTTGCTGTCTACTTCAGTGGGCCTACTGCTGCACAAACTTTCAGGAACGTTCAAACTGCGATAAATTCTCCCTCAAAATGGACCGATGTGGAGGGTTATACTTTTATCCTTGAAAAAACAAAAGCGATCGAATTTGCACGACCGAGAAAGAGTCTTGAGAGAACATACCGAACCTCTCTTTAAATTATATTATTCTACTGTATGAAGATTCACTGGAATTCCATTGCATGATTTTTAACAAGAAAATTACCTTTGGTCCTTATATGAATGACTTTTCCAACTGAGTTAAACTGTCACTTAATATATTGAAGGAGGTTCCACAATCTGATTTGGATGCAGATCTGAAAAACTATTTAATCTTTATGCATCCATTCGTCAAAGCAAGTTAGATTATGCCTGCCAAATCAATGGATCTCCCCGCATCCCTCCAGTGAGAGAGAGAGAGAGAGAGAGAGAAACTATAGACGTGGTGCACAACCAGAGGCTGCGTAGTTGCACTGATGCCCATAAAGCTCCCGGGGGTGGGGGCATATAGGGGGACTCGGTATTACCTCTCATCCACCCCATAAGGAGGAACTAAGGTGCTGCATCAAAAGCTTAACATCGAGAAGTAATCCTAATTCTGAATACGTGAAGACGCCAGGGGATTGGGGCTCAAATAGACTTCGTCTTTTTAAACCTCTGGAAGGAGTTAGACTTGTATACAGACAGCACCAATAAAGCAGCAAGTTGAAGTATCCTTACTCACAGCCGTGGCGCAGACCGCCATATATTGGAATATACTCAACCGCTTTAGGGGAGAAACACTGTTCCAGTGAAATAATCAACAAAGCACTTCTTTAACACTCTACAGCACCGAAAGCAAAGCATATATCTTCTGCTAATTAGATTTAAATCGAATGATGGTTTAGGATGTACCATCTTCACAGCAGAAATGTACGAAGTAATAGAAGTTGTCGCATGTGTACTTTTCTTTTCTCTTCTGCCTTCTATTTCCCCATCTTCTCTTTCTAGTCTCCTTTCTTCTTTAACTGCATTCTTCTTTCTGCTCATATGTGTATTGTTATTCAGATAACCTTTTGTGAGATGATCTCAGAAGCTTCCCTCAACTAAGGTCCTTTAGTGAATAGTTCTGAGTTGCGTCTTTGAGTAATTTTTTTTTTATTGAATAAAAACAAACTGCTCTATTTTATGAGTTTAAAACACTTCAGAAAAGGGAATCCAACAACTGCTAAATACCGATCACGTTCTATCAAATCAAGTGACGAGGAATGGTAGTTAGGCCATGCTAAATCAGTAGGCGATGAAATGTTTTCAGAGAACTGTTGCAACTTACTGAAGATAAAATGACCATTCGGAAAATAACAGTCACTGGATCCTTTACGGGGTAATGCACTTGAACGTAACTTTCACATTTGGCTTAATTAATGCAGGGGCCGGTGGGAGTGGCACAGCCAGAGATCAGGCTCTCTGGAAAGTGGGAAATTAGGGAGAAAAAAAAATGGGAGGCCGGATGCTACGAAACTACCTGGAGGGAGGAAGCGTGTCATATTTTTACCTACCTTACGGGGGGTAATTAGGTTTAAGCCTGGCTGAAAACTGTTATCGAAGGTGATTTGATCTCAAGGAATCTTTTCATTATCTTCTCATTTTCAAGGATAAACGGCAGGCTTAACCTCAGTTATGTGAGGCCATTATAAAGGAACCAACAGGTAATCTTCGTCAGTCATATGATGTTTTTGAGATGTCGAGAGGATGATGACCGCATTTATCATACTAAAACCTTTTATCCTCTTTTACATGAATAAAAAACCTTGCCAGCCACAGCCACATCTGTGAGGGGAGGCCATCTGGGGAGCTCGTACAATGAAATCAGATATGAAGAGGTATCTGATGTTCTGTCATGTTGGAATGAGTTAAAAATGTGCCGCTGTCATTTTTTTTTTTTTTTTGTGGCGTAGCTCTTCGGATGTTAACCTATGACAACGAATTTGATCGCATTCGCCGTATGCATTTTTCTATTCCAGCCCCGATAAAAGAGACTGTAAAAGAACAAACTCCGCTGGTTACTACGCCGAGAATAGAGAAAATGGTTACGAGAGAGAGAGAGAGAGAGAGAGAGAGAGAGAGAAGGGTAAACAACAACCGCGCCTCTGCTATTCTTGGAAGCGCCCCGGTGTGTTATATAACCACCGTTTCTACGAAATCGAGTGGACCTTGCACATACCTGGGCCGGTCTGACAGGAGCATACAGTGCTCTTGTTAGATTTTCAGATGACCTTAAGAATAGGGGAGGATTATTCTCGGTATTCTGCAGTCGACGAACAGCGTAGTTAGTGAGGTAGGTCTTGCATTGGCGCCAAGAAGGTCCGTCGTAACTTTTCCTTTCATTCTTTTTCCTTATCTTCCGTTCCTGTTGCTCGCCTTGTTCCTTATATTCAGTTGCTCTGGTTTCTTCTTAGTTTTGCTTCTTATTTCACTTCTTCTTATTAGTCTTTCCTATCCTTTACGTTTTCTTTTAGACCTTGGCTTTTAATCCTACCTTCATAATTCTCCTTTTCCCTCCTTCTTCTCCCACTTCCTCCTCTTCTTCTTTTACTTATTTTTTTATCATGGGGTGCAGTTTATTTATTAGTTTTTTGCTACTGATGATTTGGTGATGGAGGTACACTTTTCCATCAAAAGAACATCCGCAGAAACCAGTCAGATCACAGCCATTAATCTAAAAAGAAAAAACAGCCATTAATCTAAAAACAAAAAAACAGCCATTAATCTAAAAAGAAAAAAACAGCCATTAATTAAAAAAAAAAAAAAAAAAAAAGGAATGTTGAAGGTAGATAGAGGAGAAGATGTCGGCAGTTAGCGTCACCTTGTAGTAGCCACACTAAAGCTGAAATCAAAAACACTCGACAAAAAAAGTTGATGGAGTACCTAGTTCTAACACAGCAGAGCTTCTTTAAGACGAATGTAAAGAGGCTTTCGCGATTGAATGTCGAAGTAGATTTGGAGTTCCAGAAACCTCATCTGAAGAGGAGCAGACGATCGGTGAGAACAGGTCTAGCTTCAAGAATGCATACCAGTTTGAGGTAAAGAGGAGATACTGGGATGTAGTGCAGTAAGGCCTTAGATATAGGCTGGGATCTGGAAGGTAATAGAAAATAGGCAAGAACAGAAGTTACATACAGACAGATTCCGGGAAAGAGATCAGGAATTCAGAGTAAAATGTGTTAGCTATTTAGGTCTAGACCTTGAAGTTCCATGAGGATCAAGAAGTGGCAAGAGAGACTATTTAGACAAAGGGGATGACTGCGTCAGTGAGTGGCCTTGACGTTAGGGTATCTCACAGAATTGTCAATGAAATATCCGTGGGTGAGGATAAAAAGAGGAAAATACCTGTCAGAATTAGGGATGTTGCTGCCGACGTAACAACATCTGAAGAAGAAGAAGAAGAAGAAAAGATAACTCTGGGCGGAAACTTTTTGTGGGGGAATAAAAACTTGGTCTGAAAAAAGGTTTATCTACTGCATTTGCACCAGGTCTGTTGTAAGTAAAAAATAAGAAAAAAAACCTGAATACCAAGATAAATGAGCACCGTAATAAACGTTTTACTTTCGTAAGTATTTATTACATTAACGAAATTACTTCTTTTGATAGAACTAAAACTGCAGAAAGAGTGAATCTTGTAAGATAAAATAAACAAGTAGCAATATGTGAAACAATATATTGACAATAATTATTGGTTGTACATCATAATTTAATGCCATTAGGCCTTTTATTAAAGGAGTTCAATAAAATAACGATTGATAACAGTAAAAAATAATCAGGTGAAGTTTGACTCACCGAAACCTGAAAATAAATGCTTAATAACAAGAATCCCTTTAGTACAGATATGGAACATTCAAGTCAAGAAAATTAAGAAATAGTTATATTCTTCAGCCCCGAACACTTCACGCCTTTTCCATTACTGAGTTTATGTGTGATATATATACATATATATACGTGTACACACACACATATATACAGTATATATATAATATAATATATATGTATATTCTGAAGCTAGAAGTGTAATAAAAGCTACTTCAACTATCTCTTACAAGGGCAACCAAAACGAGATAGATGAATCAATCCATAGTCAACTCTTCCATCGGGGAAAGATGTCCTTTCATAAGACAGACATTCCTTTATTTCCTTCTCGTGTCCCTTGTATGCGACAGAAGAAAATTCCCGTCTATGGTCATTTTTAGGGTTATTTCAAATACTGGTGATTTTTAATATAGGTCTTGGTGACTCTCTTATACGTCAAGCTTAAGGGGGAAAAATACAAAATGTTGAATGAAAATTATTTCTAAACGAATCTAAGATACATAATCTTTCCAGTAAATGTTGCCTCTGCGACAAATTGGTTTCTTCTCGCAAAACTGAAGCAAACTTACGACGGCTTTCCTTCAAACTGGAATCCTCTTTCATCAGCATAAAATAAGGAGAAAATTAAGTAGAGAAACGTCTGTATATAAAACAGACGGATGAAGAGAAACGAAGTTTTGAATCTCCCACAGGGCAAAGACGCCTCGACCAACTAGGCCCCGTAGACGCAGTCCGAGGTTTGAGGCACAGAAATGATCTGAGAGGAATCGATGCGATTCTGGGTGGCTGGTCCTTCGTTCTCGGGAAAAACTTATTTACGCTTAATGCATTTGGTGAGCTCTTTTTGTTATGAATACAGTATTTTATCAGCTTTGCATCACTAGCAGTTTTCTTTATGATGGTTCAATTCTCATATACGACACATTTGTATGTTCTTTCAGTATGAAGAATCGCTTAGGTTCATAAATCCACGCATCGCCCACGTCATATTTCAAAATCATTTCTCATACTCATCGTTTTACATGTCATCCTTATAGAGTTTTGAATGTTTATGTGCATCCATGAATGCTCGCCCCCACCCCCGGCAATTTGTGTCTGAAATAAGCCTTTTGAATTTGAGGTTTGAAATTGGTGATCTAACATAACCTTTCAGATAGTCACAGGCTAATCTAGATTTCGAATGGCGCCGTCAATATTCGCTCGGGGTTAACGATCTGGTCTTTGGGAATTTAACTGTCGGTAAATGATGAGCAGATTCCGACTCGGTCATTTGGGACTTCATGTCACCACATAAACCTGCATCTTGCATGCAATAATCCTCCTCATTTACTCTGTTCATTTCTTTAGAATCCCCCCCATGACGTCAAGCTGACGAACGGCAATTTATTTTGTTCACACGAAAGATGATCGCGCCAAAACATGCAAACAAAATCAAAATAAACGTAATGTGTTTTGATCATTAATATAATATGTTTCCTAACCCGCCGCCATTCTGGATATGCAAAGCATCCCAGGTGCATTGCGGTTGCCTTTTAAAAGCCAAAGGCTTTCGTTAAACTCTTTGATTGCAGTGACTGGGTTCAGTTCAGCGCTGTTTGTAAAAATAACAACCTCCAAAGCATCGAGAAATGAATACATTTCATTAACCATAATTGACGTAGAATTTGCGGCTGCCGCTTATGAGTAACCTCTCTCTCTCTCTCTCTCTCTCTCTCTCTCTCTCTCTCTCTCTCTCTCTCTCTCTCTCTCTTGTAATTCTTATCATAATGACGAATCCAGTTTAAAACTGAGCATGTAGAAGTCTGAAACTAACCTCATTAAAAATTTAGACTAATAAAACATATCTAAAGGAACACGAAAAAAATGGTGTCTAGTGAGAGCTTAAAAAAAAACTGAAGAAAGCTCAGCCAGGAGAGAGGAGAGAGAAAGTATTTGTTTATTCAGTGTCATAAAATGTCATCACGATAACTAAGGACATCGACACTAAAAACGCACAACTTTGTAAACCAATCAGCATATTGTAATCTCAAACTAAAATGTTTTCCTAAGGTGTTCTTAACAAAACTAAATTCACAACAAAATTACAAAGCAGTTCCATTAAACGTCTTGTTAATCGAGTTACTGTCAGTTTTATATCGGAGTATCCTGAAAAGACGTTAGTTACCATCTTCATCCTGGCAATCAGAGAGGAAACGCCTTGATAAGTCGTGGAGACTGGGACATTCTCAGAATCGAAAAAAAACAATCAATCGCTACAATTGGGTTACAGATCAGATCTCCATCCATTGATGCCTCATCTGTCAATGGAATAAGCTTCTTTTAGAAAAAAACAAAAACAAAAGAGGAATTCCCACCTCCAGCAAGAACTGATCTGGTGATTTTCATTCTTTTACTCTTATTAACATTCAGACCTCTTCCTTATTTTTTTCTTAAATAGGGAGAGATCCCTGAGGAATAGGAACACATCCTGAATTGTTATTTAGAGCACCCTCTCGGCAAAGTCATCAGTATCTCCGTCTGGAGGAACATTTGCATTTGCTGGCCCAAACAGACGCTTATGTACTGACCTCTTCCAACAACAAAGGCTACCTTACTGACGTTCTTGTCCCCCTACCCCACTCAAAATAAAAAAAAAAACACTTCTCCACAATTTCTGAGATTATTGGATGGCCAAAACTTAATGACTCGCTAAATCAATAGTCTCTCTATGGGAATTCAAAGTTATCTTACCTCTACTAAGCCTCTCTAGTCCTAGGGTTAGTGTCAATAGCCCTCCATCTTTCCTACGGGTTACACAGGGCAAATCTAAAATACTTGGTGATTCCTGAAAGTTTCTTCTTTTTTTTCAAAAGTACTGTCATGTGTTCTATATTTAAATGGACATTCGTAGAAAGCATATCCTCATTCTTCCAGAATGCTCCTTACAAAAGCCCAACTTGTTCAAAGCCTCTCATTTATAGCCTGTTCTTCCTTTGTGGAAGCTGGAAGTCTGGGCACTGGTTTTTTTTTTTAAGCTGTCTATTGTAAACACAGTGTTATTACTAAAGAAATGTTTTATTTTGTAATTGATTACAGAAGTTTCTTGAAGAAATAAGATAAATTTTGATATTTTGAAGAGCAGCTTTCAAAACCGATAGACATGTTTTTTGGCCTCGAAGAAGGTGAAGAATGTTGCGAATAATCTTCACCCAATAATGAAAACAACTAAATAATCGTAAGCAGAGATTTAAAAAGAACAGTTAATGAGAAAGAGATAAGTAAAAATACCTAATCTGTAAGTGTCCTAATTGCATTTGACCTTATTTTGCCGCCCACCCCCCACCTCTACAAACGACAGCTATGTCATTTCAGAAGGACATTATCTAGTTCTTATTATATCAGTTAGAAAGAATTTCAGTTCAGTTATCAGTTTGGAACGACAGTTTCCAGGGCAGAGCAGCCATGCGTGATAAGGAGTAACCTCATTAGCCCGCGAATTTGTTATCATAAACAATGGAGTGACTATAAATAACTATGATAAACCTCATATCTTCTGAAAATCTTGAAGTGGTATCGTCATCTCTCCATAAAGTTTTATTTTCCAGGATGACGGTTTCAGAACCTATACCTAAAATGTCCACTTCATTCTGCGGTGATATCGGCAAATGTGTAACACAAACCAGTTTCTATGCCAGAAATCATTACGGAAATGTATCTCCCCCCACTCAAGTCATGTTGGAGGGGAAGTTGAACGACCGCCGAGGGTCAGATGGCCTATCCAACCCTTACAAAAAAATATGAAAACTACCATGACTAATCGCCAATGTTTGTTGGGCAGTCTGTCTCACCTGTCAAGCAGGTGAGGTAGACCCTAGGGAACCTGATTTCTCACGATGACATTTTGAAACCATGATATCTCCACGAAACTCTTCCGCATCTTACCAAAGTCAAAAAGGTGTAGCAAATGTTCCATTTACCCTTTTAATTTTCTGTAACAGAAAACTATTGAGATGGCTATTTGTCTGTCAGTCCGAATTTTTTCTCTCCGCCCTCAGATCTTAAAAACTGCTGAGGCTAGAGGGCAGCAAATTGGTATGTTGATCATCCACCCTCCAATCATCAAACTTACCAAATTGCAGCCCTCTAGCCTCAGTAGTTTTTGTTTCATTTAAGGTTAAATTTAGCCATAATCGTGCGTCTGGCAACTATATAGGATAGGCCACCACCGGGCCGTGGTTAAAGTTTCATGGGCCGCGGCTGAGAGTTTCATAGGCCGTGGCTGAGAGTTTCATACAACATTATACACTGTACAGAAAACTCGATTGCGCCAAAGAAACTTCGGTGCATTTTTTACTTGTTTTCTGCTGTTTGTAGAAAAGTCTTATGTTTAATCTACAGTCATCTCCCTCGATATTACGGTCCTAATCTTCACATGAAAAATATCAAGAGTTACACGATACTTAGCATAAAATAATAGACAATGGGGCAAAAAAAAAAAAACGAATTATTTAACGAGCGTAGAGTCGGAAGAGGCAGCAGTGACGTCACGTGCTTCCCCTCCCAACAGCAAAGGCCCTCTTTATCCGTTCATGGCCAAGGCCACCGGGAATGTCTCTCGGCGGCCTTGCCATGGCGCTTATTCGCCTTGATCTAAGCCGATCAACAAACAACAAGCAACTCTTCACATTAAAATTTCTGAGGTCCAAGCGATATGGGATGAAACCCTCGACCTTGATCACTTTCGTTTTTTCTCACCTGAGCTTCTTTCCATACCACATTCCTCTGTCTCGTATAGTTCCTTGTTGGGCGAGTCGATAGAGTTCTCGGCTAGCACTCTGCTAGCCCCGAGTTCGAGTCTCCGGCCGGCCAATGAAGAATTAGAGGAATTTATTTCTGGTGACAGAAATTCATTTCTCGGTATAGTGTGGTTCGGATTCCGCAATAAGCTGTAGGTCCCGTTGCTAGGTAACCAGTTGGTTCTTAGCCATGTAAAATAAGTCTAATCCTTCGGGCCAGCCCTGAGAGAGCTGTTAATCAGCTCAGTGGTCTGGTTAAACTAAGGTATATTTTTTTTTCTTTATTCACGAAAAATGGCCACAGTGGAACGACGCAAAATATTCTGTGAATGATATTATGACGGAACTGGTGAAAGAATAGTTTCTTTGGGTTAAGATCCCCAACCCACGACAAAGAATCTTCTTGAAGGGACGATAGTAAAAAAAATGTGTGTGTGAGAGAGAGAGAGAGAGAGAGAGAGAGAGAGAGAGAGAGAGAGAGAGAATGTAATTCGTAAAGGAAAACTATCAGGTTATGAATTCATATTGCCTTAACACAGACAAAACTTTTTGTTTCTACTTATTATTGTATTTATCTACTCCCTTCATTTATTTATTTTTACATTTATATTTTTATATGTTTGCTTTTTACAGTATATTTGTGGCTAAAATATGATTTTTTTTAATATAACTATCAGCCTCTTACAGGAAATTATGGAATTCTCATCTACTTTCTTAACCCACCTTACTGACCATTGAATATATCCTAAAAGTTACCATATATATATATATATATATATATATATATATATATATATATATATATATATATATATATATATATATATATATATATATATATATATATATATATATATATATATATATATATAAATATATATATATATATATATATATATATATATTTATATATATATATATATATATATATATATATATATATATATATATATATATATATATGATAGAATATAATTAACACACAATCAATCACGTGTGGAACAGAAATAAATTTCTGACTCACAATGGGATCCATCCCGACGTGAGTCAGAAATTTATTTCTGTTGATTGTTTCCATCTAATTCGCTCTAAAGGGATAATTCGAATGAAATCTATCAGCTGGGTCACTGCTGAGTCGGAGAGCTGGGTAAAACTCGCTGGTATGCTAGGCAGTCAGCCTACCCAGGTAAAAACCTTAAGATACTTTAGGTTCCAACTTCTTTTAAGACTTGTGTAGTTCAGTTGAAAGACACAGCTATGCTAATGTTTAAGATAAGTGTAATGGCTCATCAAGCTATCAAGACTAGATGTACAAACTGCCTGGAAGACTTGCTGTACATAATGCAACCAGAGAATCGAGTCAACACAGGACTAGCTGCTATAGATGACTTCAAGTTAGGTAAGCCAAGGTACACTTCGATTGTTGGTTTTAGAGAATTCCGGTTTGCAGCTCCAAGAATAAACAATAAGCCCTTAATTGATAACAGAAGGAATGAAAATATCAAGTTTTTCAAGGTAAATGAAAGACTTCCTTTATTTCTGGGTTTTATGATAATGTGGATTTGACAATTTTTGCAGAGTACGTCGTACGACCCTCCAAATGTCTGCACTATATGAATTAAACAATTGAATTTGCTAGCAGTAATGTTTCCTGCATTATTCACCCATTTATGCCAAAGGCATGCAATAAAGGAATAGGAGATTTCTATTGAAAAAATAGGTATTATCACTTTCAGTTTTGTAAACCAAGAAGCGTCTTTTTCGTTAGGAGTGCTTTCATATTTTAAAAGGGCCTCTCCTGTGCTGACCAGTCTTATCAGATTCAGATTCCAAATGTGGAAAATTTAGGCCTTCTACACTTACTTTTGGAGGAACGCGCAACGTGCGCATTCCCTAACGATAACTGGCAAACTGGTCAAGTCCTTGAAGCTGGATCTAATCTTGATAGTGAAAACATAAGATTTTAATGTTGTATGCATACGTGAAAAACTTCTTTGATGAAAATTATGTTGTGCTTGTGACTTTATCAATGTATATTGATGTTATAATGCCAGATAACTTTGAATAAAGTGTTCCTTAATTACAAACTTGCCGTGACTGGCTAAGAAAAGGGTTTCCAGTCATGAAAACGGGCGTGTTCAATGCGTAGATTTTATGCGAGATTCATATCTCTCATAATGACTGCTCATGTAACCGGTAGGCAGTCTTCAAAGGATATGGGTCTTTAAAACGAAATTATATTTGTCTTCATAAACCTCCTGTTCCTTGCTAATTGAGATTTTAAGTATTTATTATCTAACTGCTAATCCCACAACGCAAAACATGATTTTTTGATGAAATCTTCTATGTGAACGAAGACGGAAAACAGTCATATGTTTGTGAAAGACCCGTCTATCTTTTTGGGCATGGAGGCCGCATGGGTACAGTAGGACATATCCACAAAAAAATAGAGGATAAAACGTCCAAATAAACTAAGTACCTAACTAACCGATAAATCT